>NC_089526.1:16255193-16557693 GCF_963924715.1 Thunnus thynnus | reverse complement strand
GTTTTAGGTTTTGGATATCATAATATGTTATAAGTTTTGTCTTTTTCTGGTTGTAAAGGCTGCATTACAGTAAAGTGATGTATTTGTATGAATTTACCAGATTGTTCCAGCTGTTCTATATTTTGTTTTTACCCACTTAGTCATTATATCCACATTACTGATGATTATTTATCAGAAATCTCATTGTGTTAATATTTTGTGAAAGCACTAATAGTCACTCCTGCAATATTGTCGCAGTATCTATATTGAGGTATTTAGTCAAAAATATCATAATATATGATCTTGTCCATATGGCCCAGCTGTACTATCCATCCATTCATCCATTCTTTATCTGCTGCTTATCCACGACCAGGTCATGATTAATGAGGTATTAATTATATTATTGGGAATGATTGTTATATACTGACATAAAATGTGAAATAAATTTAAGTAACATTTAATTGGCAAATAATCCCAGGCCTTGTTGGTTTTATTAATAAACTTTGTACTTTGTACTTTCATACTTTTACAGTGAAAAGGGTATTGGATGTTGTTAAAATGTGTTAAATTTAACTTGCCCTGTCAGATCATAGCAAAAGAAGAAAAGCTCTTTTTCTCTCTTTGTATGTGTTTGAGAAGTGGGAGTCAAATCTACACCTAAACCTTTAATAGTGTGCAGAAGTTGCTCTATTTGAACATTTTAACTTGACATTTTGTATGGAGAGAGCTGTGTGTCTGTGTGTTGTTTTAACCAAAAAGTCCTGTTTCAAGCAGATGACAGTCAGTCTTTTTCAGTTGAAAGGAATAATTGATGAGTTGCCAACTATTTTGACAATCGAATTCAAGTCATTTTTTTAAGAAAAAAATGTCAACATCCTCTGCTCTCAGCTTTTCACCTTGGGCTTTGGGAAATAGTGATCAACATTTTCTGACATTTTCGACAACTAATCGATGAATCAAGAAAGAAATCGACAGATTAATTGATCATTAAAATAATTGTTAGTAGCAGCCCTTATTGTTTTGTCCAATCAACAGTTAACCCTAAGGTAGTCTGTTTACTTTTGTCAAAGAAAACCAGCAAATATTCACATTTGTAAAGCAGAAATCAGTGAATTTTGGTCATTTCAAACAAGGGAACTGAATTATTTTCCAATACATTTTCCGTTGATTGATTGATCCAGTGATTGTTTCTGCTAAACCCTGAAGTACTTGTAAGGTAAGATAAGATAAACTTTATTGATACCATGCAGGGAAAGTACAAAAACAGATGCACAGTATAGATAACTTAAAAATACTAGAATACTTTATAGACTGAGGATCTACTAAACACAAAATGAAGCATGAAAAAACAACAACGAAAGGTACTAAATACTTTTGTATACTACGCTATTTTGATAATTGATTAATTGTTTAAGTAGTTTTTTAAAAGCAAAAAATGACAAAAAATGTCAAGCTTTCTCTGGTACTACAAACTGTGTAGAGACAAAAATAGTCAGCAATAATTTGAGGGGAAAAGACAGTTGCAATGAAAATTTATATACAGAAGTTGCACTTGAGGGTGAAGAGTATTTTGTCTGCAGAGAGCAGAATTAGCAGCTACTATGAGACGGATGTGGCGAGTGACTACATTAATTTTCCCCTCAGTCAAATCCATACGCCGAACTTTGCCAGATCCCGACCTGTAGAGCTTTGTCACAGGGAATCCCACGCGCCACAGCATCATAATCTTGCAAAGTTTAAAGGAAGCATGAGTCACAATAATCTGATGACATTTAATTCAGTCACTCACTTCAAAGCTGCCCTGTCATTGTAACTTCCATTTGTTTGATCCGTTTCTGTTATCTCTCACTTGCGTGCACTCGTGTCTCAGTCGCCTGTGCTCGCGTGCAGTTTTGGCTGGCCTACATTAGGTCCTCTCGCTGCAACTGTGTTTACAGTAGAAGTACGAATGTAAACGTACGGTAACTCTCGCTGTAAATCAAGTCAGGAGTTTGAAAAATGCACTGCAACGCCGACTTTTCTCTCACTCAATCAGTTCCTGATGTTTTGTAATTTTATGATCAGTTCAGTCCACCCAGGGAGTTTTTGAAGTAGTTCTGCTTTAAGGTTCGTCATCAGGTGTTTTTCTGCCTCATGAAAACAACACAACAAGCTCTGTTTAAGTTAAAGATCGAGATATAACTGCCTTGATAACTCGGAAGATCGTGATGCTTTGAAGTCTGTTTTGGCCTCCATCTCCTCTCTGTTTTCTGTTTCTCTCTCTCTCTCTCTCTCTTTCCGAGTTGTTCACTTTGCCTCAGATTGACCTTCACTTGTCCCTCCGGGGGTGTGTTCAGGTCGATACTGAGGATTTCTCCTGGTCTGTCCAGCAGACAACATGGATGAGTGGAGCCAGACAATCTGCCCGCAGATATAGATCTCACTCACATTACTGCTGCCCATAATAGGCATGGCATTGCATCTCCAACAGACAAACATTCGCTGGAGCTGGACAGGGGCTGCCAGGAAGTAGACGAGTCAAATCATATTGTCACCAGCTAGCCAAGCTTGATTATAATCATGAGATGCTGGTGTGAGTGCTAACAGAGGCCCACTTTGAAGAGGATACATCAGGTCCTGAGAAAGCATTGCATTTACGAAGGGACTCAAGTAGCTCCTTACTCAAGAGTCACAATCTGTAATATCTGCGTCATATTTGCAGTGAAATATTAATTGAAGTAAGATGAAGAGAACTTATTTATTCTCCAGTTTAAGAGAGGAGACCTGGTGATGTAACTGTGTCTCCTGCTGAGATAATGGGATTGACCGTTGCTGTCTAATCTTACTTTTAATCCAGATGAGAGAACATAGCAGGCTGAACGCCTATTGATAGTCCTTTCCTGCTTACAATGTCAGAGCTGTAGTTGTTTATTTTTCTAAACTATGCCTTTCATTTGCCTCTGCACCTGCGTGTTTCATGCTGGGACATGTTGAGGAGTTTTTCTTTGCCTTTTTTTTCCGAGTCCCTTGTCCTTGTTGGTGATTCATACTGTTTCTCATGTAATCCTCATTTTGTTTAGTATCCCACAGCATTTTAAAAGGTCTATTTTTCTGCTCACAACACTGAAAATCAGATGTTTGTTATTTATCTGTACAATACACAAATAGCTTCAACAACAGTGTTTTCTTTTGCTGTGGTTGAACAAGTTATTACATCCAGAAACACAAACAACAGTCTGTTGGGGCTTGAAGTTAAAATGACTTGCATGGTGTTATTCTCCCAGACTTGAATCCTAAACTGCATTTCTTTGTTTCTTGTAGTTATCATGTGATATGTTCAACCTGTTATTCGACAGAGGGGTATTGCTATTATATTAAACACGATGTCAATACAAAAATACTTTGAACATGAATTGTATCATCAATTTACTTTATTATTAAGACAAATTACCGATGTTTTGGCTTTTAATAACTGTTCCAGTGAAATATATTTGCTTTGCTGTGTCTGTCTTCTTACAATGTTACCATGATTTGTTGAAAATCTGAACTTTTTATAACCAAACCAGCTCCACACTACCGAAGTGAAGTCACTCCGTTTTTGAAACAAACTCCCCGACAGCATAGCCAGTAGCAGTGCTGCTAATGCTTTCAGTTCAGGCCTGCAACTATTATTTTCATAAACTGTCCCAATATTGTTAATATCATGATATTTATTATTTTTTTACATTGAAAATGATACGATATGACAGAGCACACACCTAATTAACTGACATTTTTTTAAAAATACCAAAAGCTTCTCTGTTGCAGCTTCACAAATGTGAAAACTTGTCTACATTTGTCTCTTTAATATTATTATAAATTATATTAACATCACTGACGTCACTCCAATAACGTATGATGAGCCATTGACTCTGAATGAGCAGTGAGCGCTAGCGTGGCTGCATCTACAAAACTGGTTGCAAGCTTTCCACAGAAAGCATCTGCTCCCCCCCTCCTCCGTTTGGAAGAACACCAAACCCCTCACACGCCCAGTGGAGGCCAACCATACCATGCATTTCCAGTTTATAACACCTCACTTCCACAGTGCAGAAATGCTTCCCTCCCTGAAACTCCTGATTAATACACAACAACACACCTTATTTAAGCAGTAGTGGGCCATAAAAACATGCACACACTCGTTCTGTTTTCCCTGTTTTCTCCTCTTAGGTCCATCTCTTTCTGGTCACAATCAAACACACACAACCACCCTGCTGCTTTGGCTGCTGTTGCCTGGGATAATTGGTCTGAGATCGCAGCGTTGGTCAGGCGAAATTCTCTTTGATGTCCTTATTCTCCATCTGGTACTAAAATACACGCAGATAAGGAGTCAACACAGCGAGAAGCAGATATGGAGGCACCGGTTTATGGTCATTCTTCATCTTCTAGGAGACTCCTAGCTTGTTTAACAATGATGTCACCGCACGGCTGATTTATTGGATGAAGATTGGGAGGGGACTGTTGCATTTGTGTGTGCTTGCATGTCAGTCTGGGCTCTCCCGGGGGAGTTCTTTTAAAGCGAGCACAGCTGGTACCCCTAACAACACATCACTGGGAGTGGGACAGGAAGTGAGGTCATGATCCCTCCAACGCACACACACACACACACACACACACACACACACACACACACACACACACACACACACACACACACACACACACACACACACAGCAAATCTTAGAGGCTGTGTGGAGTTTCTGTCAAGGGGAAATCCAGCCATCTTTTTTTGTTTTGCAATCCTTTGCTGTGACAGTGCAAATGTAATAAAGGGAGGAATGGAGTGAAGGGTCAGGAAGTGGCAGCAGAGCAGATCTTCACACACGCGGAGTAATGATGTGTTTGGTTTGAGATTGACACGTTGCTCTGCCAAACCTCGCCGCACACAGAAGCACCATGTAACTCACATCTCTACAAAGGTGTTATTTGGGATTGCGCAGCTCTGTTTTTAGGTGGAGTCTGCACTTACGCTGAACTCTTACCAGATTGTCAGTGGTTTCTTGTTGACCGCATGATCCCTGAGTGGGGGGAGGGGGATTTGTCTAGCCAGGGGTATGTATATGTTAGCGTGTGTGTCACGGAGGGTGGGGTTACAAGAAAGAGTTGCAACAAAATTCAGTTGCATCGAGTTTGGGGGAGGTGGGCATGTTCAGGTCAAGGGAGAAGGAGAGGGAAACCCTTTCAGCTTTAATTGAAAGGTCATCACAGGTCAACCAGCAAACAGTGATCAAACAAGGCCCACATTGTCATGTGTGCAAAGACTTTCCAAATACAGAAAGACAGCGTGGGCTTGTGTGGTTATGAAATTACAGTGCTTTTTGGGATAGGATGTTGAATTTGACCTTTTGTTTGTTGTACGGCTTGTGACATGTAGGACTTAACTATGTTTGAGCTGCTTGTTTCATTACAAACTATAAACTATATTAAGCTCTGCACAGTAGTTAATATGTGTGTGCACCTCTTTGTTTTGAATGTGGTATTTTGTTATCTGGTCGTATACCTAAATGGTTGTATGGAAGTTTCTTAAATGTCTATTTAGGCCCCTTTATACTGTGCAATTTTGTGATTTAAAAAGTTGATAATAGTGAGGGAAATGTATCTTTAGTTGTCGATTAAAAACTGTGAGCCTAGATCTCACTGTGAGACTCGTCCACTGACAACCACTTTAGCGCTTCGGCACCCAAAGACAGGCTTTCAGACCAAAATCCCACAATGTGACCTACGTTTACAAACCATCTAATGAGAATATGACATGAAATGATGCAGAATACACTGGCAAACTAGAGTAACTCTGCTGTTAACACATATTTACATATGGCTGCAGCTAACAATTATTTTTACTATTGATTAATCTGTCGATTATTTTCTCAATTTGGTAGATAAAATGTCAGAAAATGGTGAAAAATGGCCATCACTGTTTTCCAAAGGCCAAGGTGACCAACCAACAATCCAAAGATCATCAGTTTACTATCATAGAAGACCAAAACCAAACAAACCAGAAAATATAAATTCATATGATATCGTATTCATTTGCGAGGCTTGAACCGGATGATTTAGACTTTTTTTCACTTAAAAATGACTAAAAACAAATGATTATTAAAATAATTGGTGCTAAACTTTCTGTTGATCGCCTAATCATTGCAGCTTTGACTATATTTACCTCAAACTCTGCAAAATCTACGTTGCGTGTTGCCCTCCTCTCCTGGGTTACACACACACCCTCTCCTTTTGAGTCTTTATTGATGCATGAAAGTGTCAGCATTATGGCCAAAGCTTGTTTATCATTTTGCTTCATTTTCAGAACATGAGAGCGGTGCAGATGGATGGCATTTTGGATGGGATTTTCATTATTTATTTTCCTACTTACATCACAGCGCTACGATTCACCAGACATTCGTCACAATCTGATGTGCCTCAAAACTGATATCGTAGAGTCTGAATGAGGCAGGAGATTTTATTTGATCCATCTCTGTGTGACATGCAGTGAACTTGTAAGATTGTTGTTATTGCGTAGTCTGTAGACCTCTTTAGCGTGAGTGTTTTTCAATCAACAGGCAATTTTTGTATCCCTCATCTCCATTAGAGAAGGTGTTTATATATCCAGTTGTTTTTCCTCACTGGTCCAAGGCTTCTTTGAGAGAGGGAAATGGTCCATTGTTTTGGAGGGGAAGTGCCATTGGCAAGAATCCAGGAAATGGTCAGACGGCCGTGCCTTTGTGATTGTCCGGGACGTGGAATGCTGTCTCCGTGGATTGGAGGCAAAGGGCTTGGCACTGAAACAAAGCCCAGTTAAAGAGATGACTTTATTTAACCTCCTCTGCTCCCACCCCTCCCTACTGTAGACCCATTTTTGTCTTTTTTAGAGGGGGGACAGGGGATCTTTAGGGGGAGATTCCAAGTCAACAGTATATGATTGAAGTGGTATACGTCATCCGAAAGCTGGGAACCTGGAGATTAATTTGAGATGCAGCTCAGCACTGTGTGTCAAGTGTTTCTAGTCATAAATCTGTAATAAACATTGTGTTTTGGATAGGTGCCTATTCAAATTTTGAAAGTTTAGAGTGTATAAGGGCTTAGAACATTATGATGGCTGTCCCCATGATCAATTATGTCTCATAAGTTGTTGCAGCAATTTTTGGGTTGATTTGTTAAACAGTTTTGGTGCAAAATTTAACCATTTTTGACCACTCAAGAATTGATAAAAATTATCCTTCCAAAATACCTCATTAAGACACCAACAACTTGAGGAACACCATAGAAAAATTCATGATTTTATATCTAAAACTTTTGACATTTAGAGATTTCTGTAAGAATTGCACTTTTGGGCGATGGATGTCGAGCATTTCTGTTTTAGAAATTGCTCACAAACCTCCTTATTGTCAATATAGCTGGGAAAACCAAACATCCTCCGAATGCCCCCGGTCTCTAGTTTGTGGTTGTTAAGTTTCATGAGGCTGTGATTCCTAGAGGTCACTATAGATCATTTTATACAGTGAGGTCCAGTTTCAAAAAATGGTCTCACTACAATGAAATGACTACTATGGGGACTAACATCATCACACATGAATACAATTGGGCTCATTGAGTCCACAAGAGCTTTCCAGTCATGCCAAATTTATGCAATTTCAAGACTGTTCAGCAACCCCAGCATGCAGAAATATTCAAATACACCATTTTTAGAATAGGCAAAAATAACACATTTGTACTGCATGCAAAAAACTGCATAGTTTTTGCCTAAAACTCAATGGGACTAGCATGAAGTGGACGTGTCTGTAAAGGGCAGACTCATGGGTACCCATAGATCCCATTTTCATTCAGATATCTTGAGGTGAAAGGTCAAGGGACCCCTTTGAAAATGGTCATGCCAATTTTTCCCTTACCAAAATTTAGCTTAACATTGGAGCGTTATTTAGCCCCCTTCCCTAGACGCTAGCATGACATGGTTGGTACCAATGGATGCCTTAGGTCGTCTAGTTTTATGATACCAGTATCTTCACTCTTCACAGCTTTAAACTGACCGCTACAGCCTCTGAATTACAGTAATGTTCGTGTCCTTGTGGGATTTAAGAAGTTAACACAACTGTGATTATAATACCATTGTGTTTTATGTCTGTATATCACTTCCTGTCATGGTTGTCTGGAATGTATCTGCAGTTTTTTTGTCTCTTCACACCGACACAAAAATGTGCACAGTTAAGTAAACAGTCTGTTTGTTCACAGAGGTGACTCTGAGGGTTCACCTGAGTGATGCCAGCACTCATCAGCCCCTGGGAGGAGCCACCATACAGCTCTTCGCCAACCACACTTCTGTAACCACGGAAACCTCACTGGCTGATGGCAACTCCTACCTGCGCTTTCCCTACCGCCTTGGGACACTGCTGGTTGTCACCGCAACCAAACAGGGATATGTGCCAAACTCTGTGCCCTGGACACCCTCCAGATTACCTGGTAGGTGTGTTTACTGTGTATGTGTAAGCAAAAAAAAAGATATTTTTAAATGGGGATTGTTGGAGTAAACTATGTGTTTGAAAGTTATTGATTTCAATGTGTGCTGCCAGTTTAATGTGTGTGTGTGTGAGTTTGTGCCAGGTGTGTGAGCTAATGATGAGTGGAGTGCTCCATTACTAATTTATTACAGTAGATGCCAAAACCCAGCAAGGGTGCTGCTTAAGCTTCCCTTTCACAAACACACACACACTCAGAATACCTCCCAAGAGGCTGCAGTACAGTGTGTGTGTGTTAGTATGAGTGTGTGGCGGCGGGGAGGTGGACTGTGAGGTTATTATGAGCCAACGGAATGGCGGCCAATTGGATTATCACGCTTACCAGCTCTGAACAATAGAGGAGTGAAAGGAAGGAAGGAAGAGGGAAAGAAGTGCAGTTTGCTGGGTCAGAATTCTGTCCTGCACCACTGACAGGATAAAAGCAGGACTATTAAAAATGTATAAAGTTGGTTTGATGAATTATTATGTCTGATAGTCATCAGTAAGTAGGCAGGTAGATTGCAGCTTGTTTCCTATCTTGATTTTAGATTGTACAATTAATCTGGCAGTTAATGCACTGACAGTGCACACTATGTGGTTATGTTTGTGTTCCAGTATTTTCCTCCATCAGCTTGGACCTGCTACCAGAGAGAGCTGCTTCTCTGATGGTGTACGATGATGTTGTGGAGATTGTTTCAGACTTCCAAGGTAAATACAGTGTGTGCAGATCAATTTTATGCCTTTTATATTTAGCTATGAATACAGCTCACTGTTTTTGATTTTTAACAGTTTCCGCCCCAAATAAGTGATTTTATGTTCCCATTATGCATCTTAAAGTTGTTCTGTTTCCAGTTTGAAGACGACCTTGATCACTGTAGTTCCCTGCATGCAAAGAGGACAACTCAGAATGTACTTTAGCTAAAAGAAAGTGAAGTGAAAAATAGGAAGAACATGTAAATGAGCAGCTGAATATGCAGTTTTTACCAGTCTGTCACTGTAAGAAAAAAATAAACAGTTGAACTACAGAATATTTGTGCTGTAAAAGGTATGTTTGAAATAAAAATTTCACCCGATTTACATATTTTTAATCAAATTCACCCCCATTTTCTCCTATCAGTGTGAATAGGGCTGCAACTAACTATTATTTTCATTGTTGATTTAATTTGTACATTTTTTGATTAATCATTTAGTCTAAAAAATGTTTAAAAAATTGTGAAAAAAATTGCGCATTTTAGTCCAAACTTTAAGATTTTTAATTTACGGTCACATATGTCAAAGAAAAGCAGCAAATCATCACATTTGAAAAGCCAAAACCAGAGAATATTTGTCTTTTTTGCTTGAAAAATAATGACCATTATCAAAGTAGTTGCAGATTAATTTTTTATCGACTGACTAATCGTTGAAGATCTAAACTAAAATAAACAAGAATAAATTCACATATTTATTAAAAAAAAAACTTAAAATAATTAGCCCTAACGAACCTATTGTCAAGTGAGATTTCATGGATTAGATCATGAAAACGGCACACTCTGCTCTACACACACACATACACAGAAATATAAATTATGAGTCTGTCTTTGTTAGTCAGCTTCTTTGTTGAGGTGTGTGTAATTACATTAGATAAGGTTTTCTCATTCAGGCAGAATCAATTTAGTGTCTTTGTCCACTGGGTCTTTTGTGTGTCTGTGACTGACAAGGGAGTAATTAAAAGTGTCAGCTGTTGTCTGACTAAAAACAACTTCCCAGACGCACACAAAAGTATACAGACACCATTAACATGTAAACCTCTTGAGTACACACCGCCCACAGCACGTGCCTGAGCAGAGTGTAATTTCTGCCCTCTGTCCGACACACTGTGTTTGTCACGATGTTGTGAACTTGAGCGCCCAAGGGAGTGATAAACCTTGGCGTGTGGCACGAGGAAAGAGAATGAAAAAAGAGAAGGGGGTGGGGGGGGGTAGAGGAAGAAGAGGAGGAGGAGGAGGATGATACAGTATGTGCTGGAAAGTGGGGATGTGGGTGGAGCAGTCGGAGAGAATAGGGGAGAAAAGGGGGAAAGGGGGATGGGCAGAGCAGTGTCCAACAGAAGGAGGAACAGATGAGGTGAGAGAAAAGTGGAGGGAAAAAAGACAAGAAGAGTTGAGGAAGGGAACACACAAAGAACAGAAACAGGAAATTACATTCGCACCTGAATTTCAAGAACAAGCTTTACACTGAAACATGAAATTCAAAAGATGCACACGCTGCAGAGTCAAAATTATCACCTAAATTCATGTAGAACTAGAAACCCAAACACAGCGAACACTCGTATACAGCTGGATCTGTGTCTCACTGCTCAGGAATGTGCGCTCGGCACAGTCGGACCACAATGACATCACCTTGCTGAGTCCAGCTAGGTTAGGTTTTGGTTAGGTTATCTTTATTGTCCCACTAGGGGAAATTTGATTTGTAGCCAGAGTTCACATGAAGACACACAGAATACAAAAGGACGACATCAACGACACATCAACACAATAAATCACAGAACTAGTACAGGGAAAAGGAAATTCATACCAGGAACAAATGTGCAAGTGTGCAGATGTACAAGTGTGTAAATGTGCCAGGGTAGTGCAAGGAATGCAGCCAGAGTGCTATTTGCCATTAAGCGTATCAATAGCACTTGGGATGAAGAAGACATGGAATCTTTTAGTCCTCCAAATGGGTGCCCTGAAACGACGGCCTGATGACGGCTTAAACTCCATGTGGAGTGGATGGTCCTGGCATATAATATAGCATTAGCTCTCCTGAGGCTCTCCTCTCCTGTTGACCAAGAGCTTGGCCTGACTCCTCCCTGAAATCTTACTGGCCATTTTAACAAAACTTCCAAGTCGATTCTTATTGGACAGATTTAGGTTTTCAAACCAATCAGTAATACAAAAGGTTGAAACAGATGCAATGAAACTTCTATAAAAGAGTCATCATCTCAGAGGAAATGTTAAGAGTTCATTTTTCTCAGAAAAAAAAGTCTCTGCTGGACCTTTCTATATGCAGTTTTTACTGTTTATTTCACTTTATGTAGAATTTATTAATAGCAGACAGAGCCTACTGGATGGGAAGCAGCCATGGGGAGAAATGAAAAGGCAACAATTAATTGCACTGCACAGTATCTGAAAGAAGCATCACACTGGCAGAGAAAAAAAGTCGAGCAAGGCATCACTTTATCGATCCGGAGTTACCTCCATTAAGCCTAATTTGATGGCTGAATTTATAAAAAAGATTTAGGTGGAGAAGAAGGGTAGAAAATTGCCTCGTAAAACATCCTGAAACAACATCAGTGGGCTGTCAGGTGAAAACATTGTAGCTTAAATTTGAAGTTTTGTTGGATTTCTCAGCAAAACTGAACAAGAAAAACTCACTTTGACATCCTCTGTTTTATGTAGAGATGGAGAACTATATATAGATCTGTATTTTCTTGAACATATTGGTCTCAAATGCCATTAATGAGGTAACAGCACATATAGCTTACAGTACTTATTCTTAAAATCCAAATAGGAACCATAACAGGATAAGTCTGGCAGCTTTGCATATAATCCCTTCTGTCAACAAATCACATGAAAAGACCAAAACCAACAATGCGTTTGTCTGTCTCGAATACTATTCAACTTCCCTGCCATGTCTGTAGCATTCAACCCGAAGCTCATTTGCTCCTAAATCTTTAAAAACTTGTCATAAATGTATAGTTTTATTTCTAAAAAGGCTCAGTATGTTTCCTTAATCAGGGCACGTTTTTACGAATGTTACTCAAACAAGAGTAAGTAGCGCATTTGTTGGGGACTATTTTTAGCAGCGGATTAAGACTCATTTGGTTCACTAGTCTAGTGAGTATTTACGGTACCAGGACGGCGTACAGTATGAGGAATTGACTCAAAATAGACTACAGTGCCCATGTTCTTTGTAATGTTTTCCAGTGCAACAGTGTGGCTCACTGATGTGTTTTTCATAGTTTCTGGACAACAATGGAGGTTTATGGCACAGAAGAATAAGCTATATCAGACTTTGGCTACCAAGTTTATTGAATTCATTGTTGGTTTTGGTCTCTTGTGGAATTTGTAGCAACAATAAGTTTCACAATAGCATGCAAGAGGGATAATAGCTCTATAATCACAACTGAAGATTTAATTTTGGTGTATTTTGCACACCTAACAATTTAAAGTACTATAATGTTAGCGTTGTTTATAACACACAGAACAATATGATGTACATTTTTGTTAACATCTGAAAAATTAAACAAACTAGTCCTCTTTTCTTGGCTGGTTTGACTTCCGATCAGACATTTTTTATTTGTCATCCCCTTCTCCCTAGTGTCAACTATCACAATGAAGGTAAAATATAATAAATATAATAAAAAAAATTAATAATAATTGGCTAAATCCCGACACTCTAGCAACACTGGATATGTATGTAGTATTCTGACATCTGTATGTCTGTCACTCCACAAGGTTTCAGGGGCCAGCCCAGAGTTCATTTCCAGCGCAGAGCCCTGAGTCTTCCCTCCAACACATCCTACGCCAACCTGACCGCTCTGCTCACCGTGGCCACCTCCCCTTCGCACATCCAGCACTTCCCCTACCTGCAGGTCCTCGCTGGCAACGGCACAGGTGAGGCCTTGAAGATGGTGACCACACAGAGGAGTTAAATGCTCCATCATAGAAATAGGGCCAAGGAGAGACGGGCACAGATGACAGTGGAGAAGGCTGCTGAGTGTGGGGGGGGTGGGGAGTGAAGACCAGAGGCAGTGGTACATCAGAGAGACACTACCCTGGAGAGGCCTCTCTATCTGACCTCCTGAAACACAATAACCCCTGTGTGTGCGCTCTGTTCTAACACAAGCCCCGTGCCTGCAGTCCCTTCCACATCTTGGTGTGTGTGTGTGTGTGTGTTGTATGAATTTGTGTGCACTCTTTCTCCTTCAGCTTGAATACCCCTCAAAAGATCCCCCTCCCCACAGCAAGTACCTTCTCCCTCCGGACAACACAAGCATACTTGTGCTTTGTGACACTTTCCAACCTCACATTCTCTCATTTTTTTTCACTCTCCATGCTGTTTCCTTCTTTCCTGTCTTTCCCTTGTTTTCTTTCCTGTCTGTCTTTCCCCTGACAACTCTCCTTTATCTACGGTGTTTTATGTTACTCCACCCCCCGCCGTCTGCTCCTTTCTCTGCTCCCCCCCCTTCCTGCGCACCTTACTCCCACTCCTTTCCTTTTTGCTGCATTTTTCTCTCTTACCCGCTCCTGCTTCTCTCACAGGGACAGAGAAGAGGTTTGAGTTGACTCCTGTAGCAGCCGTTTCTGTTCACTTATTGGCCAGCGACGCAGTGGAGCTGCAGGTGACTGAGCCAATCACGGTCTCCGTCCCCCTCCCGGCTGACAGCGGCCTGAAAGAAAATGATCACATCCCTGCTTGGAGATTTGACCCGCGCCTGGGTATGTACTGACAGAAACACACACACAAAGCTTTCCTGACTTTGTAAACACGACTCCAGATATCTCATTTAGATATCTCTGTTTGTTTGTTCCACAAAGATCTTTGAAAAATAACTTTTTGAAAGTGCAGTGCTGTAGCAGAGTTACCTCATATGTATATGAGACCTACTTTCATGGGTTAAATGATTTGTGAAATTATTGGAAAAGGAGCATTAACCCGAATCACATGCACATTTGCACGCTGCTGCCAGGTCACAGTTTGTAGCTGTGTGGCAGAGGAATGAATGAATTTATTCATAAGGTCATGAAAAAAAATGACCAACATACGGTACCACATTAATCTGCAAATCAAAACACAAATACTGCCACAAATCACAAGATTGGACCGCGGATACATAATCTTCTTGAGCTCAGTCAAATCCTGAAATTAACTGAACAATGGTGCTGGCTTGGACAACCAAGACCCTCAAGCTTCTCTGGACTCACAGATTTATTTCACCAATTTAAAATGTTGTCAGACATCCCGCATTGTGACCCACCCAGTTCCAGTTGGAGCTGAAAGACAGTGATTAGATCATCAGTTGAGTCAGACGTGTCCGCACTACAAAACATCCTTCTCCATGTACATTAGTCTCACATTTCCAGAACTACTGTATCTCCATAGTACTTTTGTGCTGTGCCAGTGCAGGAACAAGGTTAGGACCCATTATAATTCTTCTGGTAAAGTAAATGTACTGGGTTGTTTATCTAGAGCTGAAACAAGTAGTCAATTAATCACTAAGTAGTTCAACAGAAAAATCGTTGGAGTCATCTTTAAACCTGCAATAACTGATTTTTTTTTTTTTGGGCCATTTGGGGGCAGAAGAAAAACAATGTGAGATCACAACACTGACATCAGCTCAGACTGTGAATAAAAATTGATGTAGCGAGGTATGACGTCACACGGCAGGTATCTTAACCAAGTAACTTACAGAAATATTGCAACAGCCGTCCAACTCAGAGAGTCCCGGGGAGAGCAGCAGGTGAGCAAACTGTCAGTCACAGCGTTCAATCAACACCCACATGGCAGACACCAAAGCTAAGTCTTCAAATCTTTCAAAATGAAAACCAGCATGCTTTTTAGAGGGCCTGACTTTAGAGATTGAGGCCATAATGACTTGTAGGGGAAAAATTATTGACTTAGTATTTCAAGAGCGTTCATGCTTTTTGAATGAGAGTCAGTTGGAGCCAATATCTAGCAGCCCTCGGTAGTGTTGCACTTAAAGATACTTCTGCATCGCCTTCAGCCTCAAGCCGTGGTAGTTGTGGTAGTTGCGGCTTGCATAAATGCCTGCTGCAGCTGAAAATTGCACTGGTGAGAGTGGTAAGACCAAATCAAAACTGTAAAATGCACCGTAGAGCTGAGGGTAACTGGTGAGTCGGGTGATGATATCCGTGGGTTTGTCACTAATGCTAAAACTTCACTAGTTTTTTTTTTAATATCTTTATGATAGTAAACTGAATGCATTTGACTTTAGGACTGTTGGTTAGACAAGACACACAATTTGAATATGTGATGTTTGGCTCTGAGAAATTGTGTGTTCATTATTTTCTGACTTTTTTTATAGACCAAATGACTCATCTATTAATAAAGAAAATAATCTGCACTTGAATTCATAATGCAAATAATTGGTAGATGCAAAATTATGCAGGTAGAAAATGTAATTTTGACATATACAGTTGACACAAATACAAGGAAATCCCTTTTTAGATGACGCATTTCCATGTCAACTAGAGAGGAGAACTGGAAAAAGCAGACAACAGTAGTAGCTAAATGGACAGAAGCTTCCCCTGGAAACCACATGTGTTGAGTCAGACTACATGAACATTAACGGGAATAAAAGACTACTTGTGAGGGGCATTAATGTCATCTACATTGAACATTTGTAGCTCTGAACTGCATGTGTGATGAGAGTAACATTTCTCTTAGACTATGTATAAAATATTTCTGCTAAGCAAGGAACATTTTATTAGGCAAATTGATGCTATAAATCTAGTCCGTCTTTGCTCTTGTGATAGTTTTAAGGACGTCAAGGCTCATTTTAAAGTGCCCAAAGTATCAACATCCAGAGCTTATAAAAAGGGGCTTTGATAAAAGCTGAAAGAACACACACACACACACACACACACACACACACACACACACAGTCGTAGCCTACGCACAGCCTGTAGCAGAGAGTATTTCCACAACAGAAGCCATCCCCGGACCCCTCTCCGGGCTACATCTTGTGTTCCTTAGCAACCCACCAAATAAGTAACACAACAGAGTGGCCCAGCTCCTGATTGAATTTCTTCTCTGAGCAGTTAAGTGTGTGAAATGTGTGTGTGTGGGTGGTTATGTATGTGTTAAACCAAGGATAAAAAAACAGACGCAGACAGAAAGAACTTTGAAATCTGTCTGATGCCTGTTGGAGAAATACTTCAGGCTGATAGAAAGGTTCTTCACAAAAAAGCCAGTTTTGTTTACAAAGTGCGCACATGGACGATACACACACACACACACACACACACACACAAACCTGTTTATCTTGTATAGCTGACAACCTCTCATGTTTTGTTAGATGTTAAGCGAGCACGGGGTGAAATGATGTCATATATGAATAGATCATATTCACCTGGTGTGTGTGTGTGTGTGTCTGTGTCTGTCTGTCAGTCATTCATGAGCAGACACACCTTCATCCTAAGAGCAGTCTGATGATGCAAAAGAGGACAGCTTCCTCACATGAACAGACTACAATCCAAAAAAAGAAAGACCCGTTGTTAGCTGTGTTGACTTTGCATGGGCGAGAAGCAGCAGTAATAAATGAGCCATATTGACAATATGAATGTTTGTGTTGTGGAGAGGCGGTTGCCAGACTCTCTGTTGTGTTTTGTATGAAGGCGTGGGAACAGAGTCATTAAATGTCACTATTAAACAGGTCAGTCACACAGAGAGGACTCCCTTGTGGAAACGATTCAGACAGTACCAGGTTGAATCCAGGCAGGGCTGGGCAGAAACAGAGAGGTGCTGAGTCACACCGCCTCTCTCATGTCTCTCTGCCTCTCTTTCCCTTATCTCTCCTTCCACTCCTCCTCTTCATCCGCACTTATTTCCTCTCTGTGTGATGTTTTTTTCCCTTTTAACATCTCTTGTATATTTGTCTTCCCTCCTTGTATATCCTCTCCTTCCCTTTTTGTTTCCTCCCTCCTGAAGATCGGTGCTGATTCCTGACTCCTTCATGTTGCTTGATGTTGTATAACTGCCTATAAAACATAGGAACAAGAGTCACTCTCACCATGCTAGCCCTTAGACCCCAGAGGAGGGGAAGTGTAAAGGCACATCTGAATGTTTCCTCTTGGAGCACATTTACTGTGAGCCAATCAATCAGTGCCTTTTGGCTTTGTTGTGGTTTTGTTACTGGCACTGCTGGAGCTGCTATTGTGCTCAGTGTTGTCCCTTTTCATAGACTCTCTTCCATTTGACTGCATGCTGCCTCCCTGTGGATGAGTTAAGTACTGCCAAAGCACTTTTCTCTCCTCTCTCAAGCTCAAGAGTTTGAACAGGCGGTTTACCATCTATTAATGGAGAGTTTACTTCTCTCACATTAACAAATAGTTTGGCCTTAAATATAAATAATTTACCGTTGAAAGGTAGCTAAGTGGAGTGCTGCTCTGTCTATACTGAGTTAATCAGAGTCAAGTGGGAGCATACCAGTTTTCACTTTGTTGCTTCCGCGCTCTGTAAAGGTAGCTCTAATACAGAATAATTGTTGATAAATTCGATTTCAAGCTGTGATTGTGTGTGTTTGCAGGCGCCTGGATAAAGAGCAGTTGGGGTCATGTGCAGAGGGAGGGCAACCAGCTTAGTCTGACCTACATTGCTCCTCAGCTGGGGTATTGGGTGGCTGCAATGTCGCCGCTACACTCAGGTGAGAATCACAGTCTACTATTTATTTTACAATATACACATTCTAACACCTTTTGCATATCATATAATTGCTAATGATTTCACATAAGTACACAAAGTTGCAGAAAGTTTTAGAGTATACAGTCATATTCTTGAGTGAAACTGAGAATGAACCTGAAAATTAGTTTCTTTCTAAGCTCATCTTGTACTGATTTCTTCTCCACTTCTTGTTCTTCCAACAGGTCCAGTGGTTGCGAAGGACATCAGCACATACCACACAGTGTTTCTGTTGGCTATACTGGGAGGAATGGCTCTCATCTTGCTCTGTCTGCTCTGCATCCTTTTGTACTACTGCAGGTGTGTGTGACACTTTGATATGGCCTGATCATTCTCTCTAATTTTCACAGTGATGTGTCACATATTAAAGACAGTCAGAAGTTGCCAGATTTGTCACAAGAAAGAAGAAACAAGTGAACTATTTTGACAGTGTCAGAAATATACAGTGATGTGAGGCGGTGCCTATGGCTGCTTACATGTAAATATACAATACCTTACAGCTGTTGGCTCACTCTCATTTATTAGTTTTTCATTTGTCACATCAGTACCAAATAAATCAAAATACAAGGAAATAAAAGCAGCAGGTCACATTGGATAAGCTGTCCTGGTTGCAGCACAAGATGTGTAGCGAGTGGAAATGTTGGGATCCATGTTAGGGTTAAAGGTGCAGTATGTAAGAATCAGAAATTCCTTCTCATTAATGACACCTTTGGCTGTTAAGTGAGCTGCAGTCAGCATCCTGTTGCTCACACTTGTGCTCCATCAACACGAGCAAGCAGCGGCGCTAACGTTAGCCAGCTAAAACCACAATATCACAATAAATTTCACATGATTGGCAGTAATGTTAGCTTACCTGACTCTGTGTTGTGGTTGGTGTCATTTGTTGATGTTAGTGGACTCCATTTCTAAGCTACCAAGCCACTCGGGAGCGAGCATAAATGTCACATCTTTTGGATTTTCACGGAAAAAATGGGCAGAGTCCTTCACATAGGAATGAGTCCACAGGTTAATATTATAGCAATCAAGAAAGTCGGGGGAAGGTCTCTTTTTTTTTTTAAGTTACATTACAATCCGTTCACTCATTGGCAATAGAAAGTGATTAATACATGTCAATTGTTTCACGATTCTTACATATAGCACCTTTTAATTAAATGTAAACAAAGCTGACTGGCACTGCACCAGTATAAGTGCTATACTGCAATTATAAGCAAACAAGGAAAGCGGTCATCTAATCCAGATCGTGGTTGGAACAAAATGTTAGACAAAGTGTGTTTTTGTTTATTGTCGCCACCAGCAATATTTGTTTATCAAAGTATTGATTATTCTGAGCAAACCACAACTTCTGCTGTGTCTCTGTGTTCTGCAGACGTCGCTGTTTGAAGCCTCGAGCATCTCACCGCAAGCTCACTCTGTCCTCCGGTCTAGACAACAGTAAGAGGGACCAAGCCACCTCCATGTCCCACCTGAACCTCATCAGCAATGAGGTACGTCGGACTTTCAGAGAATTGTTCAATCACCAGACTGTTCTGCCTTAGAGAATATTTAACAGAGGGAGCACTTCCCTTTAAAAACCAGGACAGTTTGGTTGAAGCCAGTGTCCCCAAGTAAGAAATGTATTTACTGTAAGTTGTGTCTTAGCGTTCTTGTGATAGGCAGAAAAGGCAAAGATGAATTTCTCAAATCAATACCGTCAGAAAAATGCTCTCTCTGTTTTTGTCTGTGATAAAATGACTTAAATGTGATGCTTTCTTTTCTTACTGTTATATCTCAAGTTCACTATCCAAAATTTCTTAAACTTAAATATTTTTTCTTTAGGTGCAGCTGGAACTTGTTTCCACAGCAACCGAGCCCGACATGACCACACCGATGCTGAAGCCTTCCTCATACGAGCAACAAGACAATCAACGTCAACACAGCCTAATCCACCACAGCAAACACAGCCGCTCTTCGCTGGGCAACAACAGCCATCACGGCTCATCTCTTGGCAACCTGACGCCTCGCAGCAGAGACTACCGGCAGTCTGTGGAGACATTCCAATTAAAGGCCGCTGTCTCATGCGGAACAGACCGGGGCTACCGTCAATCATACACCTCCGTCTGCTCATCCAGCAACCATATTTCAGATGGACTGTTGTTAGCCAATCACGGACAGGTGTCGGCTAATCACCTAAGCAATGTTGGGGTTGTTGACTGCATCTCCCCTTGCTCTCCTCCTCACTCCCCCAGTAGAGGGGAGGGAGGTGAGTGCAGGGCTCCCGACTACCTTCTGTCCCGGTCTGTGGACCACCTAGAGCGCCCTAGTCCCCCGTTGCTCTCCCAGCCGGGCCAGCTGCTCTGCTGTGGATCTGTGGACCTGCTGAGTGGGGGGGAAGGCTACCCGAGGGTGCGTCCTACGCTGGTGATCCCAGCACACTACATGCGCCTCCCTGGGGAGCACCCTCTATCTGGTCAGGCCCTCCTGTTGCAGACTGACCAGCAGAGTGACTTGGAGACCATCCAGGCTGAGCTCAATGCCTCACACTCCCAGCAGCCCCTGGGGCAGACCCCCACTGACCACACCCCAGGTCCCGCCAAGCAGGGTGAAGGAGAGAAGCTCGGCCTGTCGGAGTCTCTGTCAATTCCAACAGCTCTCGGGGAAACAGGTCTTGTGGAAATAAACAGCGAGGACACCCTGCTGGCTGAAAAGACTTTAATGGAGCTGCGAGGAGGGAAGCCTCTCCCTCACCCACGAGCCTGGTTTGTCTCACTGGATGGACGCTCCAACGCTCACATTCGCCACTCTTATATCGACCTTCAGCGGGCGGGGTGCCACAGCAACACGCCAGGTGCAGGAGTTCAGCAGGGTAGTGGCAGTGGCGGGAGGCGGGGCAACGGCACCGACGCCAGTCTGGACTCCGGTGTGGACCTGAACGAGCCAAGAACGGGCCGCAGGGGGAGAGACGCAGAGCGTGAGGAGAGAGAGATCGAGAAAGACAGCTCGAAGGGCACAACACCAGCCGTGGCTTACACCCAGCTGGTGTATGTGGATGATCTGGAGGGCGGAGGCAGCGAGGAGGAGACGCCCAAGTGCAGCCCCCAGGACAGCAAATTAGGGCCCGTCTTGTCAGATAAGGCGGAGGGTCAGAGAGGGGATCAGGGTAAGGGAGACGCAGAGGGCGTACGAATACAAGAGGAACCCCCCTCACTTTCTTCTTCATCCCCTGCTTCTCCTCCTCCCCTGCCGACACCAGAAGGTGTGACTTTTAGGACTGATCACACGCCGCTGTCAGTCTCTCCCGATGACGACGCAGCACATGAGGACGGAGAGGAGGAGAAGAAGAGCCCCTGGCAGAGGAGAGAGGAGCGACCCCTGCTGGCCTTCAACCTTAAATGATCCACGGACGACCACTTAATCACGACTCCCCTCTGCCCAGCCCGTAACGTGAAGGATATATCCATTTAAACTGAAGCCCTTTGTTCTTGATATAGCACTGAGAAAATACTTCAGCACTGGGATCCCTTGTAGTCCAGAAATGAATTCAGATCCTTCACAATCTTCCACATCCTCTTTTATGAAATAACCACTGTCGTACTCCATGACACACTACATAAACAATTCACTTTTTAGGCATGATGTACACATTGCCTGAGGGAGACGTTAGAGGCAAGAATATTTTATGCACAACAAATATATGCCTTTTTTTTTTTATAAATAGCCTTGTAAGCATAAAGGAACTGTAGTAGAAACAGTTTGATGGGTGGTTCTCACATATGAAAGACTGCAGGAACCTTTTTTTTCTTGAGCCATATTGGCCTCAGTCCACTGACCATAAAAGCTGGGAGAACACTAAACTCATTTAAAGTGAGATTATAACCACAATTAGGCCACGTTGACTGATTTTTAAGATTGCAGAGTGTCTGCAAAAAACAGCAGGTGATTCTAATCTTTTCACAGTTCACAGTTAACAAATCTCATGCAGAGCCAAACCAACAATGAAGTCATCCTACTTACAGGTATTGTGTTTGTATCCAAAGTCTGATATATCTTATTCCTCTGTGCTGTAGACCTCCGTTGCACTGGGTGACATGTGCCCTCACCCCAAAGATTATGAGATTATGGTCACATTAGTTTGTTATTTAGAAATGGCTCCAGAGACTAATAAAAGGCTCAAAACTAATCGCTTTTATGAGTGGAGTTGTAATGAAGGAGCAGGTCACCCAGTGTGGCTCATTGACATGTTTTGACGGAGGTCTACGGCACAGAGGAATCCGATATATCAGGCTCTGGATACACACACAATACTTTTAAGTAAGTTCATAGTTGGTTTGGCTCTTCACATGAGATTTGTTGATGATAAGAAAAATATAGAAACTCGCCAACTTCCTTTAAGTCTTCTAACATGTTCCTGAGTTTAGTGAGATCAGTACGGCAACAATCACTCCAGACATAAACGTGTAAATCCTGTGCTTTGAATGTTTTTTTGTTTTTTTGAGTATATTGCTAGAATTTAATCTAGCTGTAATCAGAAAGTTGTTTATACATGAACTACACGGAGGGGTTGGGGGGGGGGTGCGTTTTTGGACTGAAGAAATTAAACCACTATCTGCACTGCAGTGTAATCAGATAATGTGACACACCACTATGCTGATGGGTAAGGATATAATACCACTACTATACTGTAGTTCTTCCCAAAATAATTGTGAGATGTAATAATATGAAGGGTTTTGTATCCGTTGAACCACTGACTGGCATATTTTGCTCTGAAGGCTATGCATCACTTTTATACGGCTGCTTGAGATGCCTTTTTTTTGTAATTTTAATCACTATTGATTTTAATTGCCAACATGAAGTATTTTACCCGAAAATAGGCTATTTTATTTTTCTTCAAATATGTTAAGGGCTTTTCTTCTTCACTCGCCTTATTGTTAGTTACAAAAACACACATGATGCATACCTTTCACCTGAAACCAAACGATTTTTGCTTGCTTCATTTCACCTTAATTTTTTTTTTTACCATTTCCTCATGTTCCAAGTGCCTTTGAACAAGCTGACTCTACAACAGATTTGTGGAACAGATGACCTTATTTATATATACCTTTTTTATTTATTTCTCACCTTCTTTTGCCTTCAGCTTTTCTCCTCTACCTCAGCCCTCCCTTTCTCACCCACTCGTGAAAGAAAGCATGCAGTAAACTTTCCTCGGCACTAGCATTATTACAAGCTACACTGCAAGACATCTTATAAAATGTCTACCAGCTGCTGCAATCGTAAAATTCTCCACAATAATCAGCAATCTCTTGGAGTAAGCAGTCAAGGATTTACAGAAGTTTTCAGTGTAGCTCGGGGATAGATAAAGCAAAAGTGCGATTGTATGTGAAGCTAAACTGCAGGTTGTTTCAGTGCATTTACTTGTTTTTTTTTTTGTGTGTGTTTTGGAGGGTGAATGTTTGTCTCGAATGTGTTTTATGTGCACCTGAGTGGTGGTAGCGTCCATATGCGATGCTGCCGAGCCTGAGTTTGTCCACATGAGAGTGCTGAGAAATAATCAACATACATCCACTCGAGGTTCATATAGTTATAGCAATCATATTACAGAGTGTGTATAGTCCTTTCTTTTTCCTCTACTCGGTTAAAATGACGTGTGAGTCGGTGTTGTGAATGGCCTCTTCTCTCATAGTATCCCAGTGCAACCTTCCAATTCTAGGGTGGAGTTGCAATACAGCATCCTGAGTGTGTAAAATTGGTTGCTTGCATTATATTTGAAGCCTATTATTCTGAATAAACAGCCAAACTGGAATGATTTGTGTGTGTGTGTATGTGTGTTTGTGTTTGCATAACTGAACAAATATGAAAAGGGATCCTTTACAGCCTGAGAGTTAACACAATTTTTCATGTCTGGTCATTGATGCTTCACATTTATTATGATTGTGTTTTCTTTAGGAACCTCCGCATGACAGATTGTCAGGATTGAATGCTTGCGATATCAAACATCTCAATATGTGTAATGAAATACCTTAATGTGACAATACTTTGGGAATATTAAAAGGAAAATGTGTTATGAATTAACATTATATTAAGGAAAAGTACTTGTTAAAGTACTATTTTTTTTGTTACACTGGGATGAGACAAAAGTTATATCTGAATTAGGTGCCTTTTTACAGTTATTTCAACCTCTGTTTAAGTCATTTATGTTTCACATCATTCCAGCTGAGTGCCATTGTTTTGTCATTGTTGTATGTTGTTTGTACTTTATATTGTGTATCCATGGGCTTGAGTTTTGAAAAATGTTCAGTGGTAATATTTTGATAACCAAAAAGAATTAGAGTATTTTCACTTAGTCTCTTTGTGTAAGTAAAATATGATAGCAAATAAATACCCTAGAACATAAAGCCCTCCCCAAAACATGTTAATTGGTTTCTGGTAATTTGATTAATTGCACATCTGTATGTGAATCTACACCACTAAAGTACAATATCAGCAAAGATAGTTTTTGAATTATCTAATGTTATGAAACTGTCTTATAGAGTGGTCCTTTGTCAAAATCTAGTTTTAAGACCGATATGTTTTAGTTTATGTTGTGCTCTCATGGTTCATACTGCTAAATAAAGTTGCATTTAATCAAATTACCACAAATTGATTCACAGTAAATCTGGGGCCAGGTATTATTTCAGCACAGGAGCACTGGTTGGTTTAAAACTGCCAGGGGTGCTGTACTTAAAAGACAAGTTCACTATTTTTCAAGTCTTAAAACAATAGTTAGGCACCAAAATGAAAGTTTAAAAAATATTTTTGCTATAATCATTCCTCTTATTCACACTGACCATTGTGTTTTTCAGTCCTGGTCCTGCATGTTGTTTCCTGGCTCCAACACACCTGATTCAAATGAATGAGTCGTTATCAGGCTTCTACATAGCTTGATGATGAGCTGATCATTTGAATCAGGTGTGTTTGAAGAGGGAAATATCTAAAACATGCAGGAAGCTGAAGCTTATATGAGGCAAATTAGTCAAATCAAGTAGATATCTTTCAACTTTACAGTCTTCTTAGTGCCAAAGTCCCTCTTTTTTTTTCTCTATACTTCCACCTGCAGCTCAACAGAGAAACACAGAGAGGGAATTTAATGCTTAAAAAGACTGTAAATGTGGCAGATATCCACTTGATATGAATGACTCAGACTGCTGAAGCCTCACACGAGCTTCAGATAAACTTTAAATGCATTTTTGCACTAAATGATTGTGGATTTTGGCCCCTCATCACTTGCACTGAAAGCACATTTGAAGGGGATCTTTTAATAACTGTATGAACAGGAGGAATAATTACAGCAAAGAAAACCTTTCACTGTTCATATGGACACTTGACTGTTGTTTTAAGACAGACTTGAAAAAAATTGTGAACCAGTCCTTTAATTAGAATTTGGAGGAATTTTTTACATTTTTTTTGCCTGACAACTTCGGTATTGATACCACACATGTAAAGGACA
Organism: Thunnus thynnus; assembly: GCF_963924715.1. NCBI lineage: Eukaryota > Metazoa > Chordata > Actinopteri > Scombriformes > Scombridae > Thunnus > Thunnus thynnus. The sequence continues at coordinate 16,532,312 of NC_089526.1, read as the reverse complement.
CTGATTTACAGATTATAAAGTTAATAGAGGTCTGTTTATCTTAAAAGGGAACTAGATAACAGTGGGATTTGAGTGAACTATAATTCAGGGTGGGAGTTTATCTGTTTTCCCTCTATTGGCCTCTAGGCGGTGTTGTTTCCATTCGCATTTTCTTTGTTTTTCCATCTCTCGCCCGTTGCCCGTGATCTCTATCAGACGGTGGCTGACTATTTTTTTTATTTTTTTATTTAAAAACACACATTTTTATGATGGCGGAGGACAGTGAATCCGCGGCCAGTCAGCAGAGCCTGGAGCTAGACGACCAGGATACCTGCGGGATAGACGGAGACAACGAGGAGGAGAATGAGCACATGCAAGGGTGAGGATGGCCTGTCCAGTCCGGCTGGGAAACGCAGTAACGTTATTTCAGGCAGCCTGTTTGTGCGCTGCCTGTTTATGCGTGTGCTCGGTCGGGGATGGCTAGCGCGGTTAGCTGGCTAGTTAGCCGATACAAACACAGCCAAGCAGTCTGCTACAAGGCCGTCATTTCAAGCCAGCAACCATAAGAGAAGTGTTTATATGAAACGTTAATGGCGCTGTCATTTTTTTCTGCCGTTTTAACCGTGTGTGCCTTCACGTTGACATGTATCCCGGCTGAATGGCATCATGACAGCCAGCCGTTCAGACGAACCGTTAGCTACCGTTGGCTTAGCTCAACTGTCAGTCGTTGCTATGGTAGCTAACGTTAGCTCTCTGCTGCTTCTGGTGTCTGTGTATTAAGGAGTCAAACAAAGTCAGCCACCCACCCTCCCTGTTCAACAATGATGTGCCATACGTTTGTTTTTACGTTTGTAGGAGTCCGGGGGGAGATTTAGGGGCCAAGAGGAAGAAGAAGAAGCAGAAGAGGAAGAAAGAAAAGCCAAGCTCGGGGGGAGCCAAGTCTGACTCTGCCTCTGATTCTCAGGAGATCAAGGTGCGATGAAAACCCATCTAAATACAACCATAATACAACCAGTTCAGTGGCTCAGATATATATATTTATACACCTTAACCCACTAACCAACTGAGACACTGCTCAGGCTTATTGTAGACAAGAGACTGGGAGGAGGAGGATAGAGGAAAAGAAGGATAAAACTCCTTTTGGACTTGAGCAATAATTCAGGACAAACCTGTTTGACTTCAGTGTCAATGGGTCAATTATGAGAGTTATCCAGCCGTGGCTTCTACCCTGCTCATAACCCCAATAGATCATGGTTGTGGCTTCAAGCTAAAAAAAAACCCCTGAAGAACAGAGTATGGACATTAGTATCCCAGTCATGCTTATGGTTTTGGAGGATGTTAACCCGGTTTCAGAAACCTGGATATGATTACGCTACCTGGAGTACTCTCATGGAAAAGGGGATACTGTGGCTTGTAAACACCTTATCCAAATTTCTGATAACTGCCTTGCCAGTTGGGCAGGTGCTTCCTCAGCTTGTAAGGTTAACAGACTAAAACATAGAAAATATAATGATAAACAATGTAGTGATGATCTAAACTTTGCTGTTAAAAAAGGCAACTCTAGCAGAACTGAACTGGGTTCCTCCTCAACTGCGGAGGTAACCCAGTCAGGCAGACCTGGATCTAGAAAAAAACGGTAAAGTTCCATAGATTTCAAGTTTCATTCGTAGCCTACAGATGCTGCCAATTATGGCCATGAGAAACAAAATCAACAGAAACATATAAACTACAACTTATCGGGAACACTACAAACACAGAACACTAGAAACTTATATGCTGTTAAAATAATGTTTACAGGGAAATCAGTAACCAGGTTTCTCATATTACATTTAAATTTCATATTCCGAAAATGATCATAGCCAGAGTAAAACTCAAAACAGGGATACTAGTGTGCGTGCAAACAAACTCATACTAAGTGTTAAACATGCATGTGTGTGAAAGAGGTATAAATCTCACACATGTCCTCTTTTGGCCATGTTTGGATTATGTAGGATATTCTGTCTTTGGCCAAATTCTTAAATGCTGCTATATGTCATGTCACACACCTAGAGAGAGGTTCATTTGTGTTGTCTTCGAATTTAAAGACCACTCACTGTCTTTGCTCTTCTTTGTGTATGTGTCCCCTCTCTATATGCAGAATCCTGGCTTGCCCATTCAGAAACTTCAGGACATCCAAAGAGCCATGGAGCTGCTGTCCTGCCAGGGTCCAGCAAAGAGCATTGACGAGGCAGCCAAGCACAAGTACCAGTTCTGGGACACACAGCCAGTGCCCAAGTTAAGTAAGTACTTACTGTGCACATAAATCTTTGGACATTTGTTGACTAATGACAGGCAGAGAGATTAAGAACAGATTTTAATTGTGCTGCAAAAATAGTCCATGTCATGTTTGAATAAAGCTTTCATTGAGGAAATGCATACGTTGGGTACTTCATAAGCTCTTAATGGATGAATACAGCACTTAATTAAAATTTGCATCCCCAATTCAAACTGTATTATCCTCAGCAGAAGGTTGCATATTATCTTGCTGTTTCTGTGCACCAGTGCCATCTACTGGTTTTATCTTGACACCGTCTGTGCTGCTAGAAGCCAGCATCCCGAAAACATGTCAGCTGTGAAGTCCAGTGGGGGTCCGGGCATACTCACTAGGCATGCTTCATGGCATTAGGTTCAGCAGGTTTCCATGACAACTATTGGCCGAAGTATCAGGTCTGTGCACGACGGGAAGGTGCCACAGACTTGCCTGGTCAACACCGGACTGACAGAAGCAGATTTTTATAAGTGTCTGAGTGATGCTGTCAGCAGTTTTGGGGTTTAATCAACTTGAAAGTGCTACCAGAGCAAAATGAGATGACTGGAAAACAGTTTTAAATAGTCTGACAATGACTGTGCTGTTTGTGCAGATGAGGTGGTGACGAGTCACGGGCCAATTGAAGCTGACAAAGAGAATATCAGACAGGAGCCATATTCCTTACCTCAAGGCTTCATGTGGGACACTCTGGATCTCAGCAATGCAGATGTAGTGAGTACAGTGATCATCTCAAACACGAAAACAATAGTAGAAACGAAACACAAAATAACTAACTGGCTGTGTCTTTTCCAGCTGAAGGAGCTGTACACATTATTAAATGAGAACTATGTGGAGGACGACGATAACATGTTCAGATTTGATTATTCGCCAAGCTTTCTCAAATGGTAAGCTTTCAGTTCTGACATTGTGCTTGTGTATCGCTTTGATGATGTTGAATCAGCTGCCAAAGTATGGAACTGTCTGCTCTCTCCTCTCAGGGCTCTACGTCCACCTGGCTGGTTACCTCAGTGGCATTGCGGAGTGAGAGTGTCCTCAAATAAGAAGCTTGTTGGCTTCATCAGTGCCATCCCTGCAGATATACGCATTTATGACACGTGAGCGTTCACAACTGATCATATATACATTTGAAGCAGGGCAGTGACAGGAGTTCATGGAAACCCTCGTACTCTAATGCTTTATGTACTCTTAATTCTGTCTGCTGCTTTAGGCTGAAGAGGATGGTTGAAATCAACTTCCTGTGTGTCCATAAGAAGCTGCGTTCAAAGCGTGTTGCTCCAGTGCTAATCAGAGAAATCACACGGCGAGTGAACTTAGAAGGAATATTTCAGGCAGTGTACACAGCAGGAGTTGTACTGCCTAAACCTGTGTCCACATGCAGGTAAACTATGAGATTTTTTTTAATCCATGAAACAGGAGAACACACAGGACATTGTGTCAGATTTAAAACCAATAAAAATGATGTAATGTACAAATACTTAAAAGATTCTGACTGGTACACACAAACCTCCAAGTTAAGGAACAAGAAGAAAAACACATCCTTTCATGGAGAGGGACCTTAATTGTTTTTCTCTATTTCTATTTTTCTCTCTTTCTGTTCAGGTATTGGCATCGTTCTCTGAACCCCAGAAAGCTTGTGGAAGTTAAATTCTCCCACCTGAGCAGAAACATGACCCTGCAAAGAACCATGAAACTCTACAGACTACCAGATGTAAACAATCTTACCTATCAGTCCAAGATCTCTCTTTACAACACGTATGTCATTGCAGGAACTTGTAGCAACTTTGTCTCTCCCTTTCTCCGCCCCGTGCAGAGCATCAAGACCCCAGGTCTGCGGCCGATGGAGAGGCGTGACATCCGCCAGGTCACTGAGCTGCTACAGAAATACCTGAGACGTTTCCAGCTCGCACCGTCTATGGGAGAAGAGGAGGTGGCTCACTGGTTCCTGCCACAGGAAAACATAATTGACACATATGTAGTCGAGGTATTTGGAATCAGTTTAATGCCTCAAACTATCTCATCGCCTGTTTGTTGACTCTTCTGTCCATTTAAACAGCTTCTTTCTTTTTCAGGGTGCTGGTGGCGTTCTGACAGATTTCACTAGTTTCTACACTCTGCCCTCTACTGTGATGCATCACCCTCTCCATAGGAGCCTGAAGGCTGCGTACTCTTTTTACAACGTTCATACACAAACCCCACTACTGGATTTAATGAATGATGCACTGATCCTGGCCAAACTGGTAATGTTACGCTCTATTGTTGTGATGCACATGCTGCTACTGAGAAACCTTTCTAATGTGTTAGCTGTTAAGGTACTTTCAGACAGGAAGTGGTTACTGCTGCTGCCTCTGTTGTTTTCAATGTAAACACAGCAGTAAGGAGAGAGAGGGCAGCTGCTGCTCACATGAAGGCATACAGTTAATTGATGCTGCCATCAGAGTTGTAGAAATAGTCTAACATATTTATGGCTCCCTGTGTGACCACAGTGACAACAGAAACTATACTGAAGGAAACAATGCAGGGACTAATTTCAGAAACTACTTTCAAAACATGCTATATTAATCATGTCTTATTGATAAACATTTCCTCTTTTTGGCTCTGTGATATGATTAAAGTATACTGTTGGTGGATAGCATCATCCTGTAGCGTACAATACAGGTCATTAGTAGGACTGGAGGTAGCTGGCAGCTGCAGCAGGAGACTTGTGTCAACTGAACATTGATGTTGCTGTGTGTCAGACGTAGCAGTTACCACTATTGTCTGAAAGCACCTTTAGCTTTTTATGATTTTCTTGCTACCACGTAATTCATCATGACATTTAGTTTGTGATTTCTTGTTCTGTGTGTGATTTAACAGAAAGGTTTTGATGTGTTCAACGCATTGGATCTAATGGAGAATAAGGTGTTTCTGGAGAAGCTCAAGTTTGGCATAGGAGATGGAAATCTGCAGTATTACCTCTACAACTGGAGATGTCCCCCTATGGACCCCGATAAGGTCAGAAGCAGGATTTGTCTGAGAAACAAATGTTGCCACACGGCAGTGGAAGTTGTCTATTATTTTAAAGTTACAGGAAACCTGATTTAGAATCAAATGTCTTCCATATCTGAACGTTGGTATACATGTGATGTACTGTGCAAAAAATTAGATGTTACAGAAAACATCAAACAGCAACTTATAATCACCACATACGTCCAGACGTCAGGACAGTATAGGCGTTACAATTAGATGCAAATGAAATCAAGAGAACTGTGGAAACAACAAGGCTAGTGCTGTAGGTTGCTATGGCAACAGAGCAGAGCAGCCTCACTGAGTTCAACTCAACAAGAAACCTATTTAGCTACAAATTCATGATTTTGAGTTTCCTGTACCTTCAAAATCTTTAAAAAAGCTTTGTGCTGCTTGTTATGCCAAAGCCTCTGCAAGTTGCACAATCAAATTAAGTGGACTAATTTACTGTAGGCAACAGGATTAGTAGTCATCATAAAGGGGGGCACATTCGCTGCCCAGCCCACAAAGGCTCAATTGTGAGAAATCATGCTTTAACGTCGTAGTTTTAAAAGTATTGATATCAGCAGTAATGCACATTTAATTTATGTTTGTGCTCATTCATTTCATTGCAAAATATAATTAGGGCCCGAGCACCGACCGGTGCGAAGCCCTATTGGAACTGAAGGAATTATTATTATTATTATTATTATTATTATTCCTCCGAAACAAACGCATTTTTGAGGGCCTAAACATGCACGAAAACTCATGAAAATTTGCACAGATGTCAGGACTGGCGAAAATTTCGATATTTTATGGGTCTCGAAATAAAGCGGGACAAAATGGCTCGACAGCGCCACCTAGAAAGTCAAGAAAATTGAGCCCCTCGATACAGATTGTCGTAGGAGAACGAAATTCGGTATGCATATGTATCATGACCAGACGCACCAAAAAGTCTCAAGGACACATAGCCTAACTCCAACAGGAAGTCGGCCATTTTGTATCAAAGTTGAAATTTTGCACCGATTTTGTCATTTCCAGCCCGCATACTTTAACGAACTCCTCCTAGAGATTTGACCCCAGGACTTTCAAATTCGGTCCGTATCATCTACAGGCATAGGAGATTAAAAGTTGTTAAAACAATTCTCATTAGTCTTTCCTAGGGGGCGTGGCTGGGCGGCGAATTTCGATCCTTCGCCATGAAAAATGAAACGGCTATAACTCCGGCATACATGATCCTAAGAGAGCCAAACCTTTTGTGCTTCATAAGAGTCCCGCCCTGAACGGGTCCATGTGACAATAAAGAATATGAGTCATAGCGCCACCTCCTGGCAACAGGAAGTTACATGTTTTACGCTCTGACGCCCTGTGGGCAGCACGGTGATCGAATCCAGCTGAAATTTACTGAGAATAGCCTCAAGACCTTGGAGATCTTATATTATGAAGTTGGTGACCCTTCGTTGAAAGGTGTTGCCATGGCGACGCGGCGAATTTCGATGTGACGCCATGAAATTTCAATGCCTTATAACTTGACTCCACGTGGTCTGATCTTTTCCAAATTTCATATGCTTGTTAAGAGTCCCAATCTGAACACATGTTCAGTCTCATATTTAGCGAAAGTCATAGCGCCACCTACTGGCAACAGGAAGTATCATGCGTCGTACTTTGTCTAATTACTCCTAGGAAATTTGGCTGATGCACCTGAAATTAAGTCAGCTAATAAACAAGACCTTGGTGATGCTACATTTGGCAGCTCATGACCCAAAACTGAATGCTGTTACCATGGTGACACATCCTTCGCCATGAAATATGATACTGTTTTTCAGGGAGAAGGGATTGCTCTACAGTCATGAAACTTGACACACATGTCTAGAGTGAGGTCAGCTAAAATCCTCTGTGGTCGCTTTGAATGGGCGTGGCAAAATGGCTCAACAGCGCCCCCTTTAAAATTTCAAAATTGCAGCCCCGCCTTCCAGATTAACGTAGAAAGATGAAATTCACAGGGCACATGTATAATGTCAACACGCACAAAAAAGCCTCTTGAAGCCTTATTGTAAGTCGAACAGGAAGTCGGCCATCTTGAAAAAAATGGTACATTTTCGCCTTTTCTTGGCCATTTCGCATACCTTGTATTTTAAAGAACTCCTCCTACAGAATCCATCGTAAGGACTTAAAAATCAGTGTGTGTCATCTAGACTAGTGTATGATCATGATGGTTTGGCCGTGGCGTGGCGTTGAGTTTTGATGTTTCGCCATGACAGAGGAAATTGATATAACTTGAGTGTACATGGTTGGATCTGCCTCAAACTTTACACAACAAGTCACTGACAAAAGCCCTTCGACTGAGCGTCACTTCGACATGCGCTGGGGTGCGAGGGCCCGATCATCGCTGCTTGCAGCTTTAATTATTTTTGTGTTTGAAATACTATAAATTCAAGGTTCACATACTGGCTTTTGACTGTTCCCCTGCAGCCCTCTTAAAGGATGAGTTGACAATTTTTCAAAACTTCCTTAAAACATATAAGATATGTCAGGTGCCAAAATGACAACTGAAATAGTTTTTTCTTGCATAATCATTCCTCCTGTCCATACTGACCATTAGAAGATCCCTTCAAATTGTACTTACAATGTAAGTGATGGGAGCCAAAATCCACAAAAATATATTTAAAAGTTTATCTGAAGCCAATATGAAGCTTCAGTCCAAATTAGTCAATTTTTTTGTGACTATACTTTAACCGCAGCTCAACAGGGAAACACAAAGAGGGAATTTGATGCTAAAAAGACTGTAAATGTGGCAGATATCCACTTGATATGACTAATTCAGATTGCTGAAGCCTCATATAAGCTTTAGATCAACTTTTAAACACATTTATACACGAAATGACTGTGTGGACACACTGTGGATTTTGCCCCCCATCACTTACATTGAAAGCACATTTGAAGGGGATCTTTGAACAGCCAGTATGAACAGGAGGAAAGATTACAGCGAGGAAAACCTGTTTCAGTGTCTATATGGACACCTGACTGTTTAAGACAGACTTCTACAATTATGAACCTATCCTTTTAAGCAAAAGCAAGTTTAATTTGCCAAAGAAAACAGTGGAATATGGTCCAAAAAAAGGTCCAGAAAAAGTGAGCAAGTGAACTTGAAATTCAGAATATTTTATCACAGAGATGTGTCCCCGATGTTAAGAATGAATCTCCACATTTATAATTATTCTTTCTGTAAAAACACATCTAACAGCAGGTAAACCTCTGTGTTTCAGGTTGGCCTCGTCCTTCAGTAGCGAGTCTCTTCACGGCTGCTACACACACACTGATCAAGAGGTCGTCAGCGACCTCTCGCTGTTCCTTACCTGGACACACAGGTAGCCCAAGCTAGACAATGAGAACTACCACAGTTAAACCAACCTGGTGACCGGGAAGCTCGCCTCACTCGAAGCGGCTCCCCCCGGCACTTGTGTCATCAAGAACATTCTCAGTTCACCTGGAGGTGAAAACTCTTTAAAAAAAAAAAATCATCAACATCCTGAATGTGAAGTCATGCTATGCCTGAGATACTCCTACAGTACAACGCTCCTGACATGCTCACTCACATTTAAAACACACCAGTTTGACATACAAGAGGATGCCTTGACATTGTGAGTTTTGTTTAGTTCTTCTTCCTCGTTACAAGGGACTGGCATGTCATTTCATTTCACTGACATGGATCTATGTATGATAATCAATAAGTAAACATGACCGGATACAATTGGCAACTTTTCAGATTTCCTGTCCAAACGATTATTATTGTATCCCCACTGCAGAGGCAGTTGAAGAATAATTATTTATATCCCTTCTCATATCATTTCTGTGATCAGAAGTTTCTCTGCTTTGATGAGATATTCGGTCTCAGTTAAATTAGAAATGTTAAGAGGATGTTTCTTGGATATAAAGAAAGAAACATTTTTTTTCCTCAAGCATTCTGGAGAAAAATATCTTTTAAAAGTCAAACTATAAACACGTACACACACATACAAACACTGTCAAATAACATTACACACAAAAAGGATATCTTCATGGAAGGACTCATCCAACTGGTGCATTGATATACATGTTTTTGTTAAAAGTATATAGTTACCTGTACATTTAAAAGCCAGATCATATTTATTCCAGTAGTGTGAGTTTGGGGTTTTGGGTGGGCTGATCCAAAGTATTTTCCTCATAAGTAGTGTAGATGTCACCGAGTTCGTACAGACAATGTTGATTCAAGTGGTTTTTGATGAAGAATGTATTTGCATCAATGAAGCACAATTTTTTTTGAGTTCCTAAACAAGCGAAACGTTTCCTTTATAGGTCAGTTTGAGGCCCAGATTTCAAATCAGATGGGTTGCGGTACGTACAGTATAACCTTGGATTTTATAAAGAAAGTGAGCTGTTGTCACGTTATAAACCTGTTTCTGGAGCGGATATTTTTAACATAACATTCAAACCACATGTTTGGTTGTAGTAACTGTTGTTCTCATGTGCAGCTTTATAATATACAGTCAATGGTTACTTGCATGTTAATGGTGTCCTGTCTAGTTAGCAAGGCTGTTAAATTAGAGGCAAAAAAGTGGCTAAATAAAGTAAGAATGACGTGCTCTGTTCACAAACAGAGCAGGAAAACACAAAAAATATGAATTAAACAGTAGCCAGGCTGGATTTGATTTCAGTTTTGTACTAAAAGGTTTTCCAACTGGTCTGTGTTTTTTGTCTAGAGATAGTTTTATAGCGTAAAAACGGCTTGCTTGCTTTGAAAGACGACACGGTCTCAGTTGCTTCCCCATTATTACAACAGCCAAGGTCAGTTTTCTTTTGTTAATTTAGTCATCGTCACTCAGACTCACCTGCAGGAAAGCTATCAGTTACTACTTTCAGTAGCCTTTTGCAAAGTTGAGAATACGCTGCCCCAGTAAAGCTGCAGAAGTACAACACTGGTCGAAAGCATTTCTTTTTACAAATCCATAGGTAACCTTCTATCGTCTCCTCTGCAGTAGGATGTGAAATGTGTCTCAGTTAAATAAAATCGTGCAAAGAGAACTGAGAACAACATTCAAAGGGTCTGGGGGATTATATCACAGCATGTATTCGGGATACAGCGGCTGAATAAACAAAAACCTGTATCAGTAACTGCATCAATTTGAAATGTGAGCTTTTTCTTTTTGTTTCAGGTCAATTTTATTGACTTCTCTGGATTTTGTTCCTAATGGTACTGTATTTGTGTGTCTGAAAAATATACTGTAGGTCATTTTTTTTAGTGTGTTTTGCAGCTAAATGCGTGAAACGGTTCTGATATTTATTACTGTACTTTTCAATATGTCTTAAGACACAAGTCTTGTTTCTTTCCAGTATCCCCCCTACCCCCCCTCACACACAAAATTCCAATTAAATAGGGAACTTTAAATATAATATCTAAGGGTTTGGAATATTTGGCCATCATTGATTAAAAACTTGTTTAATGGTGGAGCTGCTGGTGTACGCAGAAGGTTAGAAAATCTTTTTTAAATCGTCTTTTTGATCTGACTTTGTTTGATGTTCCTGTTTATGTGGCTCTGCATAACTTAAGAGGTAAAGGCTGCTGTCATTTTTGTCAATTTCTTCTGTATGTGATGTAATTTTCTTCTCATCCCTTTATAGATTAGCAAAGAAATACTTCAGTCAGTGGTTCGGAGAGATTTTTTTTCTTATCATTGATTGGTTGAATGGGCTACATTCACAAAGACGGACGGCATTAATTTAACACTGAAAATGGGTTTGTGACTCAGCGGTGTGCCTCATGGATGTTGGTTGTGTCACAGATGTGTTGCCTGCAGCTGTTTGAATGAATTTTGAGCATGTCTGTTTTGCTGCCGTGATGATTTTTTAGCATTGATGTTACTAGCCACACCCTTTAGTGAGAACTCAACCCGAAGTACCTGCCTTATTTAAAAAAAAAAGAAGAAATGTTTTGTTTTGCTTTTTTTTTTTTTTTTTATTGGGTTTTGGGGTGGGGGGGATGTACTTTTGAAATGACATACAGCTTTCTCTAACTGAAGAACAATATTTTTATTCAAATCCATTGTAAGCTGTGAAAAAGCTGAAGAACTTGTACCAGCATCATTTAGACATGACCCCATGCAAATAACAATCTGTTTCAACACACGTCAGCTATACCAGCATGGATATTTGATTGAATAAACTCACTTTAAAAAGGAACATGATCGATTCACTTCTTTTCTTTTTTGGAAATACAGGTAAGCCTTCTTCACAGCAGACATTTAGACTCATCATAGGAAAAGCACAGGTTTTACTAATATCATTAACGATGACGAAGATTTATTTAAGTCTCCCAGTAAGCTGTGATCATTAATAATTTTCACCTGTGCTTTTTCCTACTGTGACACGTTAAAATGTCTTCTGTGAAAAAGGCTTGTTGAGCATTTGTCCTTTATTATGTCATCTCATAACACATTTATGGTATATTAAAAGTTTTAACAATCAAATTGAGTCAAGATGACATTTGTAACTCGTTTGGGGTCTAAAACTGACAAATATTTCCCCAAATCTCATCTCACACACAACTATCAGTAGGTTTAAATCATAAACACAAAACATCAGTTTAAACGCTCTGAGCTGTGCCTGTTTCTCATTTTAAAGTCAAATCAGCATCTTTGCACTTTGTAGTTCAGTTATTACAGATAATTCAAACCATTAATCACTCTCCAAACCACAACACCGTGTATATTAGAGTTCATTTCTTTCTACCTTCCATGCAGGCACTTGTTTCAAGTCATTTCAGTATATTGTGAATTGTATTTGCTTTAGAAACAAAACTTTCTCAATGAACAATGACTTTTGATTGAATGAAATTATGTTGATGTATGACTCTGTAGGTCAGTCAGTGCTGTAAATTGTCTTGACCTAGCAAAAAATAACAAGTAACATAACTGACAAAAATAAAAGTTTATTGTCTTCGCTGTAACTGATTACCATCCAACAACGTGTCAAGTTTTTGCAAATGTACGTGTGTATGAATATGACACTGGTTCCCAACCTGGAGGTCTGGACGAGGGCAGCAACTAATGATTATTTACATTATTGATTAATCTGCTGCCTAAGATGCAACCTAAAATGTCTTCTTTTGTCACCACCAACAGTCCACAACCCAAAGATATTCCATTTGCTGTCTTAGAGGACTAAAGAAACTGGAAAATGCTCACATTTAAGAAGCTGGAGGAGAATTATAGTTATAATAAAAAATAGTTTAGATAGATTTAGATAGATAGACAAAAAAATAGTTAGATTCATTTTCTGTCAATAGACTAATCATTACAGCTCCAGCTGCCTCTTTTTTCTTATGAAATATACAACATTTCCACCTCTTCAAGCCTCTAAAAATCCCTAAAAATCAAACAATCTGAGGAGGAAAACAATCACTTATTTTAAGGGGTCACAAAGGCAGAATGGGTTGGGAACCACTAAGCTAAAACAGGCACAAAAAAAACACAGGTCCTTAAAATATGTAGGTAGAGTCTTTCATTTGACTGGCTTTGTTTTTCTTTTCTTTGCAGGGTTAGCAACAATTTTTTTCACTTTGAGAGGTTGCAAAGTGCAGGAGGAGGCGGATTCTGTGACCTCAGATTCACTCTCCAGTTTCCTTTTCTTGCCCCTCATCTCTTCATCTTCCTCCTCCAAGTCAACAGGAAGCTCAGGCGTCACACCGGCGGCTGCACCTTGTAGCCATGCAACACACAGCGAAGGCACTCGGGGTGTAATGGCATCCACAGTGTCGGTGAAGAGCTCGTCGTCTTTGGAGGCGCACTGCCTGAACCCCAGGGCCAGCACGCTTTTCAGCCCCAGTGGCTCCGACACGCTCTGGCTCAGCCGGGGCACCTGGCAGGCCGGCACTCCTCTTGTTGCACTCAGCGCTACCAGGTGGCTCGTCATGTGTTTCGGCTTCACAGACTTGCACACGAGTACCAGTTTGAGTTCGTTCCTCTCCAGAGCTTTGGTGACCTCATTGATGCCAATGGCCAGCTGTTTTCTGGCTGCCACATCTGTCCAGCCGTGTTTCAGAGAAGATTTGTGTACCTGTTTATCCTGGCTCACCTCGGGAACTGGCTCTGATGTGGCGTTCGAGGGTGTTTGGTCTTTCTTCTTCCTCCACGGGCGAAACACTTTCACCTCTTTCTTCTCGAGGCCTGTGGAGATCAGTTTCTCCTTTAAAGTTTTCAGGATGAAGTGCATGTCTTCTTGAGGAAGTGGGCTCCACTGCGGGATGAAGGGTGAGGTGAAGGAGGTCTTGGCTTGAATCGGCCTTTTCATGTCCTTTTTACTTGGCTTTCCTGGAGTGGCCATATCTCCTCTGAAATCAAGACACACAAACTTGCAGTAAACAAGAAATACAAGTAGAGCCTTATTGATATGTCTGCTGATTTTATCTTTTCAGAGATGTATCTTCATATTAATATATTCTGGCTGATAATTGCCGTCAGAAATGTCACCTAGATATGTTTGAGGTAATTAGATTAAATTTAGATTAAAAATAGTAATTTAATACCCTACAAAAATGTTTGATTGTTAAAAAATATATATAGTTTTTTTTTTTTTTTTTTAAAAAAACATACCTAATTTTTTAAAACATAATTATTGTTGGAATCAGCCTCAAAAAATCCATTACAGTCAGGCTCTAATAAAAAGATTAGACCTTTGAAATACAAATAAAAACAGTGGTGGAAAAGTATTTAGATCCTTTCCTTAAGTAAAAGTACCAACACAGCAATGTAAAAATACTCCATTACAAGTAAAAGCATGAAAATGAATATGAAAAATCCTACTTCAGTAAAAGTACATAAGTATTAGCAGTAAAATGCAGTAAAAGTAGTGGTTTACTCCTTCTGGCTGATATATTATTATATATGACATCATTAGATTATTAATACTGAAGCATCAGTGTATAAGCAGCATGTTACTGTTGTAGCTGCTGGAGGTGGAGCTAGTTTGAACTACTTTATATACAGTAAGCTAGTTTAGTCCAGTGATTCCCAACCTAGGGGTCGGGCCCTTCTAAAGGGTCACCAGATAAATCTGAGGGGTCGTGAGATGATTAATGGGAGAAAAAAGAAGGAAAAACAAAGTTCTGATACACAAATCTGTTTTCAGTGTTTTGGACTTTTTCTCTAATCTTTGATTTTTGGTGAAATTTTGGATCATTTGAACATTTATTGAAATTAAACCATATTAAAAGTTTAAAGGGAAAAATTACTATTTGGTGGAGCAGTTAACTCAGACATCTGAAATGTGACTCCGACTACACACTGCCTTTTGTAAGACGTCAAAAGCCAAAAAGTTTGGAAACCACTGGTTTCATCTTTAACAATGTGTTGTATTTTAAAAGCTTGGTATATTATCCATTGTGTCAAATCTTCATCTGGAAAGTAACTAAAGCTGCCAAACAAATGTAGTGGAGCAGAAAGTACAAGATTTCCCTCTGAAATGTAGTGGAGTGAAAGTATAACGGTTTGTAGAATCAAATGAAAATACTCGAGTAAAGTACAAGTACCTTAAAAGTGTACTTAAGCACAGTTGTTGAGTAAATTTACTGAATAAATACATATTTTAAGGAAATATTTAAAATGTAGCACCTTTATAATTAATGTGACATCGTTTTGGCTATTACCATGCAATATTAAGCTAAAGGTAGATAGTAATGGTGTAATATTGTGGTGGTCAAACTGGCACAATTTCACTCTAGTTTTTACCTAAATTAAGTTTAAACATCAACTGTAAACATTATGACGTCAACAGCAAACCTGACAAACAAGAAAGCACAAAAACATTTCGTCTTAACTTTACCTGAGTTTTCACGCATCAAATATTATTTTCTTCTTTTAAAAGCTGTGCAGTCTTCGCTTCTTTAATCCAACAACAGCACGGTTGTGCCACAGGGCGCCGCCATCTTGTTTAAAATGAAATAACTTTATTTAAAAATGTCACCGGCGTTAAAGAGGCAGCGCGACGTTCACGGCTCCGTGTGTGAAAACCTCCCAAAATCTATTTCTTGCTGTTACTTCTTTAAATTTACATTTCTTCACACCAGTGGCTGACATTTTTTTTTTTTTTTTTTTTTTAAATGTGTTATCTACTAAATAGCATTTTAAATTCACCACAATATATTTTTCTCTCTTTATTGAGTGCACGAGGTCCAGCCACAATCAAGACAGAAGAAGATATAGAAATAAAAATAGATTAAATCAATTTAAAAAATAAATATATTAAATAAATAAAGCAGAATCAATTTAAATTAAAAACAATACACTTGGAAAATGTGTGTGTGTGTGTGTGTGTGTGTGTGTGTGTGTGTGTGTGTGTGTGTGTGTGTCGCAGTGAGTGAGGTTGACAGACAGCCAATAAGCTCCTCCGCAGCTCTCTGCCCCCTCCTCTGCAGGCCTCTCATTGGCTGATAATATTGCATTGATCAGCTGTGCTACAATTACAGCTGCCTAAAGCCGTCCAACACGACAGAGTGAATAAATTCATCTTAGCCACGGAGCTGCAGCTGCTAAAATGTCTTTACAGGTAAAAAATATTGCTGCTTTTGTTATCATTTGATTCATCAGTAGGCTGATATGTCGCTGTGAATAGCGGATAACGGGTGTAGAGGAGGGTGTATACGCCATCTACTGTGTAAGGTGTCATCCATCTTTGACAGTATGGGATGGGTGGATATACTAAAACCGAGTGTAAATTTATGTTTAACCTCTGACTGTGTGGTCCTTCTGATGCTGCAGCTGCAGTAATGCAAGCAGACTAACAAGAAAATATGCAGGGAAGTGGCTGAGAAGCAGTGGTGGAATGTTACTAAGTACTGTACAGTTTTAAGGTACTTTTACTCGAGTATTTCCATTTTATGCTACTTTATACTTCCGCGCCACTGCATTTAATTCACAGCTATACTTTCAGATCAATATTCTACATGTAAAACAGATGGTGTATCTTATATTTTTTTATATTTGTAATTAATGTAGATCACTTTGTAGAGATCTGTTTTCATCCTGATATTGAGTGATCTTTTTCTGTTAATCTGTGTAAAAAAAAATCCACATTAAATCCTCTTTGATCAAATGAAAAAAAACAACAAAACATGACAAATTCCTAAAGTGGTGAATAGCTTTTTCCAGGCACTGTATATCTGTATACTGTATATATAATAAAATATATACATTTTGCATAACGAGTACTTCCATTTTTAATATTTTAAGTAAATCTTCCAGCTAATACTTTTACACATTTTCTTAAATGATATTTCAATGCAGGACCTCTACTTGTTTTTCTGTGGTGTTGCTACTTTTACTTACATGCTTACAGTAAGTAAAAGATCTCAGTACTTCTTCCAGCACTGCTAACAAAGGAGGAAAAAAAACATGTCCATGTAAAATCCATTTTGACTAATAAACAAGTTGTAGAGGTGAGTTTATGCAGCACTTGAACATAGTTTCAAAGAACGTATGAATTTATATACTGAGAATTTAGGTGTTTTCGGGTTTTAGTCTGAAAGGGTTTTCCCCTGATGTAATTGTAATTATCTGTTCTGAAATGCCCCAGATCCTTTGTAAAGTAGATTATTCAAGTGGGCACAAAAGCACTGGAGTCTTGAATAAAAGCCTATTGTTTATCTCTCAACTAGTGCCACAATAGGTTTCCCGGGCTCTGCACTATGGCTCGAATACTATGCTCAGATTTCTTATTCACTATTGTTTGTAACTAATTAATATGCACCTTCTCATATTCTGTGATTATAAACTGCACCAACTATCTATCTGTCAGACTTGGCAAAGAACAGAAAAAAAGCTTTCCTCATGGAAACATTAACTGTTGAATAATTAATTAGAAATATGGAGCGATATTGAATGTCTGTTTCCTGACAATCCATTACGTGCTCTTCCATCTGCAGGCAGAGTTTGAGAAGATAGCAGATGATGTGAAGAAGGTGAAGACGAGGCCGACGGACCAGGAGCTGCTGGAACTGTACGGCCTTTATAAACAGGCAGTCGTTGGAGACATTAACACCGGTATGACGAGCAGGAAATGAACAGAATCACATCCATGCAGTGTTCCCTGATATATTATGTTATGAACATTTCCCCTCTGTGTACTCCCACATTTCTAGATAGACCAGGAATGATGGATGTAAAAGGAAAAGCCAAGTGGGACGCCTGGAACTCCAGGAAAGGTAACAAGTTGAAAATGCTTGTTAAATGGAAATACTTGTTACTAGTTTTCAGCTGCATCACTCAGATGTCAGCGTTTCATATGTGTATCAGTCAGAGTTTAAGAGAAGAGCAACAAAATGAGTCTTTATGACTTTAATATAAGTTGTTTTTTTTTTATTTACACACTCTTTCAGGAACGTCCAAGGATGATGCCATGTCAGCCTATGTTACACTTGGGAAGGAAATCATCGGCAAATATGGGATGTAAGATTTGAAATAAATGGAAATGACACAGTTAATAGATAAAATGACAACATACTACCAACTAAATAACTGCAACAGTTGCTGCTGTCTTTAACAATAACAAGTAGCCTTCTGCTTCCAGAGGCCATAATTATGCAGGATTAAATGTAATTTCACCTTTATTGTGTGTCTTTCTGCTTTATATCTTCTTTTTTTTACATAGATTTTTCCCATTAATTTATACAACTCTATGTTCTATGCACCTTTCAAGGTCAGAAATATAAAATTTGCCAATTCCTGTTTTATCTAATGTATGAAGTCTTCTTATTTTAATCCAAATGTGCACAGCAGTAGCACTATTCTATATACTTGTGCACTTTGATATGTAGCTAAAAACTAAATGCTGTCAAATGTGAATATAATCGATGCTCATATTTAGAAAATAAAATCTCTTTCTGCACTGTATTGTTTCTGTTATTTGTACTTCTTTTCTACTGAGAATTTAGTAGAAGTGCATATTATATGTGAAACCTAATTTTGTTCCTTTTATGTTAACACACACGCACACACACACACTCACACTCACTGCCTGTACCAGCTCCTACTAATTTTAAGTGTGGGAGCACAGTGAGAGAATATTCTATTTTTAGTATCAAATCTTTATACTTTCTGAGTTCTGTCCAAATAGTGTCAAACGAAGAGTGTATGTGACTGTTGAACATTGATCTGTTGCTGTAACAGCCTCCACTCTTCTGGGAAAACTTAATACAAGATTGTGAAACCTGGCTGCAGGGATTTGCTCCCGTTCAGCTACAAGAGCTTTAGTGAGGTCAGCCACTGATGATGGGTGATAAGGTTCTGGCTCACAGTCGGCGATCCTGTTCATTCCCAGAGTTTTGAGAAGGGTTGAAGTCAGTGCTCTGTGCAGGTCAGTCAAGTTCATCTGCACCAAACTCAGTAAAACATTTCTTTATAGACCTGGGCTGTGGGCACATTGGCAGAGGTTTTGTCATGTTGAATTTGGAGGCTCTAAAATAATATCATTATATGCTGTAGCGTTTCAGTTTCTCTTGATTGGTAACTAGTCCAAATAGAAAAACAGGACCAGAACAAAAGTACTTGCACAAACTGTGTAGAAAGTTGTCATTGATCTGTTTTCCTGCTTCAGTGTTTACTGATTTTATTATTTTTTTCATTAATCCCTGTGTGTATGGATTAAGTGCTGTGTGTATTTGTTTCACATCTCAGAATCTGAATCATCTTTATTGGCCAAGTATGTTTACGCATATAAAGAATTTCACTACGGTTTAGTGGCTCTCAATGTACTTACACAAAATAACAACACAACAATCTTACACAACGACAATGAACGACTATATACAGGTGAACCCGTTTCTGTGAACTATAAACAGGATTCAAACAGTGCAAATAAGTGAAGAGTGCAAGGAGTGTTGAGATAAATATTAAATGGTTAAAAAAAAGGACGTTGGACCTTGCATACATAGGTGGTAGGTGTATAGTATATACAGCTTGTTCAAATATACAGCAATGAGCAATGAGTGAAATGTATTGCACATTTTGTATTTTGAACTAAATAAATATGTATATATGTCTCATTATCTCTGTGCTGTTTGCTGCCACAGCCCCTAAACTAGTCCCAGTCTCACCTCTGTGCAGTCCACAAACTCTTTGAACTTTGAACAAACTTTGAACGGTTCATTATTTCCCTGATAAAAATGAAATGTGGGTCAAGTGCTGGGTCGTCGAGATGGTAACCCTAGAGTTGCGAAATTTGTGGAACTCTCGCGACATTTGTAAGGAAATAGTAACTAACCCACACCACGTTTCAAGCGATCATTTTAACCCAAACCATGATCTTTCACTAACTCTAACCAAGTGGGGTTTGTGCTCAAATCTAACCAGACTTTAACCACATCGTTGTCACGTCATAAAACAGCGAGACAAGAAAATTTTGAAGTGGCTCGCGAGAGTTTCTTATATCTAGGGTTACCATGACACTGGCGCAGTCGTCCACGCATGCGCAGTCGGGTCTTCCGTGCTGGCAGTGGGACAGTAGTTCAGTAGGGTAAAGGTGAAGAGAGGAGCTGCTGCTGAGCACAACATCACACTCAGAGCCCACTAAAGACTACAGAGAGCGTATATCTACACCACTTCTGCTGTGTTGGGTTGTGTTTATGTAAAGTCAACATATCCTGAAGGTGAGCTGATTGAAAGCGATGAATTATGTTTTTAAAGCAACTTTAACGTAGCGTATACAAGAGAAAAGCTGTTGTTGATGAAGCCAGAGCAACTTTATGTTTCCAGCTAACTGGAAACAGTTTGGTCCTATTGAGTGAATACTAAACGAGTAAAAACTCATTTTTCTGTCTGCTTTCAACAAACAGAGTTGTAGTTTTAGTTGTAGTTTCTATTTCCGTGAAATTGGGCGCTTTTAGCCAAGTTAACGTTACTCTAGTTTGACAGCATCTGTGGAGTCTTGTAGTTCTAAAAAGGAGTTAATGGATTAAAATGGCAACACAGCCTTTTAAAGCTACTTAATATGCTATAGTAGAGCTGTGGGTGTGGGAAAATGGCACAAAAGAGTAGATCCGTTAGAGTATTTCATGAAATGTTAAGTAGACTGTGGCCACAGTGAAACTCAAAGTTATTACACCTGCACAGGTGTCATACACGAAGCTCCATATACGAGTATTATTGCTGATGTTTTAATGGTTACGACTGTATGCACTTCATATCTGATTAAATTTATGGCTGAAAATAATAGTTGTTTTATGTTGTTTTATTGTCAACAGTCATATTTCAAACGATTGTTAAACCATATTTTGGTTCATTGATGGATCTATCAAATATGAAAAAATAGTGAACAATTGCCTCCAAAAGCCTGAGTCAAATCTTGAAGTGGCTTGTTTGTTGTTTGTGAAAACAGTAAATGTTTGGTATTTTTGCTTGGTAGAGGACTTAAGAAAGAATTTGCTAAAATTTGATGATCAAAATTTGCTAACTTTTTGTCATTTGGCTTATTGATTAAATAACTAAATGTTTCAAAACTAGTTAAGATTGTTAAAGGGAAAAAATGACTGTCAATCTGAAATAAATAGCCTGTGATTATGGCCACCATCATACAGTGTGTTATTTTTCCAGGTGTGCCATATACAAAACATATTATGTAAAGTATGTAGATTTACTAAAAAAAAGAAAGGGAGCTGTGAAATGCAAAAAAGTGAGAGAATTTAGTATGCTCAATATGTGCATGAATACAGGCATTAAATGACACGAAGTACACAGAAAAGGCTTGGATCAACAGATACTCTGGAAACATACTTTTAAAACATACTAAATGTAGTGATGATATGTGAAATCTGTATGAAAATGGCCATAATCATGTAAGACAAAAAACACATTGTGTGCATTGTAAAAACATTGTATGATCATGTCCAAAGCAAATCTTTCTATAGTGTTCTGCTAATTCAGTAATAGATTTTTTTCAAAGGGATATTTGGTTGTTCAGACTAAACAGTTACATATAAACTTTAGTGGCTGACACATGTGTTTTTTGGTCCTTACATTTTGAATTTTCTGCATATTTTTGAGACAATCTGAATCATTTGACTCAGGACAAGATTATTACAAATGTTTAGTTTTGTATCAGTCATCAGGAAGAATTCCTCAGGAGCAACTTCTGATGCTGTGGGCTGTAAATGAGTCACACTTTATCATATCAGTGATATCAGTCACAACAACTCAGCTTTGTGTCAGTCTGACATTTACTTGTACTACAGGCAGAAGAAATGGCTAATAATTTGTCAGAGTCCCTGCCAGAGCGGACCTTCCAGTACCAAAGCAGCCTGCCCCCTCTTCCTGTACCATCACTAGAGGGCAGCCTTTCCAAGTACCTGGATGCAGGTAGGACGGAAACTGTGTACAACCTGCTGTTTGAAGTAATTAATTAAGGAAATCCCACATGGCTTTTACTGCTCGCCTCAATTACTGCTATTTGTTTTTAAGGCAAATATCAACTCTCCTGTCAAGAAATATTAAAACTAATGGTGTGAGAAGTGATATGTTTTTTTTGCCTTTCAACCCTGCAAAGCCCTCATCTTTGTAGACTAGAGCATGGCTTAAACTGGTTACTGGTGGGTTTGGCCAGTAGTTAAGATGAGAAAACAAGTTCCCAGTGACTTTGAATATGCCTGAAAATGTGTAAATTAGAATAAAATAAGGCCTAAAAAAGTTTTAGAGAATGGAAAGGTTATTGTTTTAGATTAAAATAGAGCATCAAAACTAACATTAAATAAAGCAATTCAATTCATCAGTATACATCAGGTCCTCAGATCTCTATGTGTTAAAGGTGCAACAGTTCTTCTCCCTGGAAAACGTTGCTCGGAGGCGTTCAAGTTTCTGTCAACCATTTATTGTGAAATATGAAAACCATGAATTGTGAATATTATAACAGGACATTTGCAAATGTGTCAATATCGTGTAAGTGTTTTAGTATGTTTGTGTATTTCATATTAACTGAATATGTAGGCATTTTGTACATTTACATGAGCTGCAAAGTTTGAATTAAATTTACAGATTCTCAAGTTGCACAACACAACGACAGGCAGCTGGTGCTCCTTCTTGACAGACTGACTGACTAATTTTGCATCGCTATGTTTTCCATCAGTGCGTCCGTTTGCCTCTGAGAAGGAGTTTAAGGCTACAGTGGACACTGTGAAGAAATTTCAAGAGGGTGTTGGCAAAGAGCTGCATCAGAAACTACTGCAGAGAGCAAAGACAAAGAAGAACTGGGTATGTAACTGAGCTGTAAATGTCTTGTTTCTGTCTTAGAGATCCCCTCTGTAACTGTTTGTTTTTTATTCCCCAGCTGGAAGAATGGTGGTTAGACAGTGCTTATCTGGAGTTGCGCATCCCCTCTCAGCTGAATGTGAACTTTGGTGGTCCTGCTCCCTACCTTGAGCACTACTGGCCCCCTGCAGAGGGAACTCATCTGCAGAGGGCCAGTATTAGCACATGGCACACTCTGCAGTACTGGAACCTGATCCGCACGTAAGTCATGTTCACACACACTCTTACAAGCTGTTTTTTTCTGTTTGTAAACCTCTCACATGAAGTCACCTACTGTAAGTATATCATGCTTTGTTTTCTTTTTCTTCCTCTGCGTGTTTTAGGGAGAGGCTGGCTCCTCAGAAATCTGGCAAAACAGCATTAGATATGGACCAGTTCAGAATGATGTTCTGCACCTGCAGAGTCCCCGGAGTTACGAAGGACACCATTCACAACTACTTCAAGACAGGTATAACAGACTCAGCTTTTATTTCTAATTCTCAAACACGTCTGCATAGCAACTTTATCCCACTGTCTCAGCTTGCATATCACTCATAATGTGCACTTTGTGCTGTGTCACAGAGCGTGAGGGTCCCTGTCCGTCTCATATAGTAGTGATGTGTCGTGGAAGGCTATTTGTATTTGACGCGATGTGTGACGGACAAATCCTCACACCCCCAGAACTACTCAGGTATTAGTTACTCACAAATACACAATACCACTCAAGAATAATACCCAAATATGAAAGTTAGTCTCCAAGAGAATGAACTAGGAGAGGAGGAAGCACTCAGAGTTGAATGTCGCCTTGTTTTATTTTATGTGTGTGTGTTTTAACCTCTGTAGGCAGCTGAGCTATGTGAAAGATTGTTGTGAGGGGGAGCCAGAGGGAGACGGTGTGTCTGCTCTCACCTCAGATGAAAGGACTCGTTGGGCGAAGGTGAGGGTGCTCAGGTTTGGAGAACTCTGCGTACATCTTGGCAAATAAGATCTCAAACAGATTATGGATCACACTTGTGAAAAAGTTCTTGTTTAACAAAAGCTTACCGGAGGATCAGCACTTCTTTGTTTGCTTCCTCTGCAGGCCAGAGAGTATCTAATAAGCATTGATCCACACAATAAGACGATCCTAGAAACTATCCAGAGCAGCCTGTTCGTCATATCTCTGGATGAAACGAAACCCTACTCCAGTCCAGAGAACTACACGAATGTATGTGCTGCACAAATTTTTAATATTTCTGATTTCATGACTCGCTGTTCACTGCCTGCTTTGAGTTGTGTGCGATTATGTGACTTTGCGATTCTGAATCTAGGTGACCCTGGAATCCCTTATAGGCAACCCCACCATCCGCTGGGGAGACAAATCGTACAATTCCATCGTTTTTTCAGATGGCACTTTTGGATCCACTTGTGATGTGAGTTTGTATGAGTGTGCGTTGTGCTACAAGAGTTTAGAGACTGTGAACGTTTGTAAAAAGCCTTTATGACAAGTTTTGAAATTCAAGGTATTCATGCTGCTCATCTTCTTGGACAGATGTTGTCCAAAAGCAAATAATTAAAAGTTTAAAAATGTCATTATTCTTAAAGGGTAAAAAGTAATGTATTAAAATTGTTTTGCAGCATGCACCATATGATGCCATGGTTCTGGTGTCCATGTGTTGGTATATAGACCAGCAAGTCAAAGCTACAGAAGGGAAATGGAAGGTAAACTCTTTCTTTATTTTGTAATTAAACTGAGATAGCTGTTATTGCTAAGGATAATTCTATGTCTTCCGCCACTTTTCACACTTTTCATTAATGTCTTTGCTTTTTAGGGTCCAGGCACAGTCAGACCCATGCCCCTTCCAGAGGAACTGGTTTTTACTCTGGACCAAAAAGTCCGAAGTGACATCAGCCACGCCAAACAGCAATACCTGGAGACGGTGAGCCAATATTAAATGTAATGCCACTGCAAAAATAAACTTAACATAATATGACATATCCATAGTTACAGCTGTGTGACTTTCCTCACTATGTGACTGGTTTTACAGACAAAGGATCTCCAGGTTGTGTGTTACGCCTTCACTGGGTTTGGAAAAGCAGCCATCAAACAGAAGAAACTGCATCCTGATACCTTTATTCAACTGGCGATGCAGTTAGCCTACTACAAAATACACAAAAGGTTTGGTATTGGCTAAAGAAGTGCCTTTCCTGATATTTGAAATCTACTAGGTAAATGACTTTGAATACCTCTTCTTCCCTCTCTCAGGCCAGGAAGCTGTTATGAGACAGCGATGACTCGCAAGTTCTACCATGGCAGGACAGAGACGATGCGATCCTGCACCCAAGAGGCCGTGAACTGGTGTAAAGCCATGACGGACCCTAAATGCAATGTGAGTGTGTGTGTATATATGTGAGAACATGCACTGTGGCAAAATCACAGAAAGAAAAGAGACAGAAGCAGTCTTTGTTTATTTCACATGTCACTTTAACATTCTTCTGTTAGATTGATGTCAAGAGGAAAGCCATGCTGCTGGCCTTCAATAAACACAACAAACTGATGGCTGAAGCCCAGGAAGGAAAAGGTTGGTGTATTTTACATGTGTGTTATTGGTTGAATGTTTTCATGTCATTGTTAGTTAGACCATCCTTTCTTAGCAGCTCTCATTATTCCAGTAATGGAAACTGTTTGTAAGCTAACCTAGTTTAACAAGCTTCCAATAATGGTTAAAAACAGGAGGATTTTAAGTTTGCTGGGAACAGTTGTAAAACTGTATTGGAAAACAATTTTAATGATAGTGATTACAAGTCATCATAAGTTCAGTCAAAAATCCATCAAATTGTACAGGAACAGCCAGAGATGGATTCACAAGAGGGCAAACTAGCTGTCAGATTAGTTAGCGTACATTGTTCCTCATACCAGAAAGAAGCCAGAAAAATGTCACCAGCATAAACAGCAGGAATGATTACAGTATACAAAACCTGTTTCAATGTTCATATGGGCAGCTGGCTATTGTTTTAAGAAAGTAAAATTTGGCGAACCTGTCCTTTAAGTCCCAATAGTAAGTACAACACAGTAATTAAGTGAGCATATATATATATATATATATATATATATACATACATAGACTCCAAAAGACTAAAAGTAAAAAGAAATACAATGCCCAGCAGTAATTCATCAGTCGCTTGCTAGTATGTTGTATTAGCAACTAGCCTCTGGTGGCTAGTATAATGGTTAGCTTGGTTAGCAGTAAACTAAATTAACATCTCAGATTAAAACAACAATCACAAAACAGTTAAATAGGGGCAGGGGCATTTGGGGAGTGGATAAAAGATGCCTGCCAACATTTGCTTGGTCACAGATATGAGAAATAAGTCGAAGTAGCAATGTCCTTTAGTGGTTGCTACTAGCAACAGGATGTTCAACTAAAACCAACTGCTGGTGGCAGAAGACTTTTTCTTTTTTCTCTGTGAATGTTTGTTTGGCTTACATGTTCTTTAAATGTTAATGTGGGTGCTCTTACAGTATGTGTATGACTGTGATATCAATCCATGTGATCTTTTATATGTTTTATTTATTTTTTATTACCAGGTTTTGACAGGCATCTTTTTGGGCTTTATCTTCTCGCCAAGGAGGAGGGACTTCCCACTCCTGATCTCTTCATGGATCCCCTCTACGCAAAGAGGTATAGTTTGTAAAGCAAATTTATTTTCTGGAAAAAGTGTGTCTGAAAAGTTTCCACTTTCATACATCAAAACTTTGTTTAATAGAACTATAGATAATATAAGTAAAAGACTCATTTAAAGTCACTACAAGGAACTTTCATGGTAGTGCAGAGCTACTTATTTTTAGTACTATTTTTCTTTTTGAAACACAGCTGTTTGCAGGATGCATAGCAATGAGGTATTTGTTTTTGGCTATGTAAGATGATTGTAATAATTGTAATATGATGATGGTGAAGCAAAGTAAACTTTGTTTTAGTACCATTCATACACCTAGTTTACATGTAAGGCTGCATTCACACCAAATCTGGCAATGCGGCACATTCCCACAGGGTTGTATGGAGGTGTGGGCGTGTTTCTTTGTGCTTTAGAATGTAACCGCCACCCAGTGAACAATGCTGAAACAAACTGCCCCATGGTTAAACCTATTTGATGACCCCGCTTTACTCGTTATATCATCATTTACCTCTAGGTGTACATGGAAAATTAAGAAATTAAAGGATTTGCAATAAAAGACTTTATTGCAATGAAATTCTTAGTTTGCTATGTCTCTACCTGATGCTGTCAATTACTCTGTTTAAAATATACTAGAAACTAAGTTTAATTTAAAAAAAGTATTTTTTTATACCACCCACCACTCACATACATCCATACATACTGAGGTAGACAAGGTGATAACAGATAACAGTGCTAAGAACAGTATAAAAGTATGTACGGAATGACAATTGCACACGTCTGCACATTGTTCAGACGTGTGCAAAGTTGCATTAAGTCCTTTGTTTGGTTATATGGGTGAGTAGGAGGGCACAGTGACTAAGCAGATGTTAATCAGCTTCATGCCCTGGGGTTAGAAACTATCTTTGAGCCTTGAGGTTCTGCATGTCAGGCTCCTGTATCATCTGCCAGATGGCAGGAGTGTGAAGAGGTGGTGCTTGGGATGGGTGGGGTTTTTGATGGTGTTGTGGGCTCTTCTTAGGACTCTCGGCTGGTAGATATCCTGCAGCAATGGGAGGGCTGTTCCTGTGATGTGCTGGGTTGACTTCATTACTCTCTGCAGGTGTTTACAGCCTGCTTGTATACTGTTGTTGTCCTGTGATGCTGCTGGTGAGAATGGTCTCAATGGTGCACCAGTAGAAGTTGAAGAGTTGTGTTGATGACAACGTGAGGAACTTGAAGGTGTTAAACCTTTTCCGCCTCAGACTCACCAATGTTCACTGGTGGGAGGTGGTGACGACTCCTCTCCTTCCTCAGGTCCAATATCACCTCGTTTGTCTCACTGACAGAGTGTCAAGTTGTTTTGACACCGTAGCACCAGGTTTTCCTCCTCCCTGCGATAGACTGACTCATCGTTGTTATTGATGAGACCGTTGTGTCATCAGCAAATTTGAGAATGGTGATATTCTCATGTGAGGCTACACAGACCTGGACCCTGCTCACCTCATAGAATACAGCCATCAATTGGTGTTATTAATTACACCTCTGCTATGTCAAAGTGTCTGCTGTCAGAAAGGTCTGTGGAAGCAAAATATATATCAGCAGACCCATAATGTCAACTGATGTTGGCTAATCACTGCTACATCATATCCACAGAGGCTTGTTTGTTGGTCTATATGAAAAAAGCACAAAAAAGCACAGCATAAAACACTTTTATACACTGTATTTTTATTTATTTTAACCCTTACTCAGCTTTCAGATAGTTTAGTTGTCTTTATGTTTTTTATTTTATTATTATTTATGTTTTAATTTTCCCTTTACTGTCTTCTTTGATAGTGAAGGTGTTCAAATGTAAAATATCTTGCTCCTTTGTCACAACTCTTTAATCCAAAATTCACTGCCAGAAATACATATAATTTGTTAAGAGTTTATCTCTCATGTGTTTGACAGATCAAAGATCCCATATTGGTCGAGGTTTTACAGTACATCTATGCAGTTTCACTGTAACTTTGAACAACACGTTAATTTGATAAGATCTGAGACTTTAAGGGATGAATAGAAAAATTAATACTGCAGCATAACAAACATTCTGATAAAACTAAACGGTAACACAGATATTATCAAACAGACTTCAGACATCGCATTAAAGTTGAAAAGTACTAGCGAGGTCTCTCTGCCTGTCTGAACTGTGTTTGTGTCTGCAGCGGCGGTGGCGGGAACTTTGTGCTGTCGTCCAGTCTGGTGGGCTACACCACAGTCCTCGGGGCTGTAGCTCCCATGGTGCACCATGGTTATGGCTTCTTCTACCGCATCAGAGATGACAGGTGGGGAAAAAACAAAAACATATCGCTGTTTCCCTCTGAAAACCTTTTGCTCCAACTGTCCTGATTTCTGTGTGGGGTGTTAACACTTAAGTTGAATCGTTACTGCAAAGTTCTACCTTTGGACAGATTAAACCAGTTAAAAACACGTGTCCGTTTTCACCATCATAAGAAAATCATCTAATTATTGATCAAGCGGTTAAACGTTTGGAATTCTGTATACCTTCCCTGAAATCCACGCTGTCTTTCCTCCCTCCAGGATTGTGATCTCCCTCTCCGCTTGGAAATCTTACCATCAGACAGACGCAGCAACATTATTCAACAACTTCTCTAACACCCTGCATGAGATGTTTCACCTGGCCACCACATCTCAGCTTTAAATACTCACAGCAGGACGCAGAGGAGCTGACAACAGGCTAATGTGCACATTTAGCTTTAACCTGTCAGCCCTGGTTGGAACATTAATGCACACGCAGCTGACAAACCAGCAGTTAATAGCCGACAGCTAGCAATAATCATGTTTTCTCTCAGCACAGATCAATGCAAGTGTACAGAATCACCACCAGGGGTGATATCCACTGGTTTTGGCATTTCAAAAAAATCACTAAACTTTTCAGTTATTTTTATGGGTGTAAATTGGTTTTTTGGATGTATATATTTTCCCTGATTCTCAGATTTTCATGTTTCTAATGAGTTTGTTTAATTTTATTTTTTCAATTTTTTTAATCCTGACAGTATTAATCTGCATTTAAACTGAGCTAATGTTAAGGCACATGACTTTTTTTGTAATGTTTGCCAGAAGCTGAGACCGTTCTAAGGTGGAGCACTGTAGAAGATAACTTCTGGTTCTGACTTGGCCTTAGATTGTGCTGTGATATTAAAGGTTATTCCAAGTAAACCTGTAAAAGGTGACTTTGATAGAAGCTAAATAAAATTGTTTTAGGTTAGGTTTCCCTTTGAAAATCTACAGAAATATGCAACAGCAGTACTCAAGAATTAAAGGATTTGACTGGCGATTTTCTATATTTTTATGGCATTATGTTTTCAGGTTGTCCGTCCGTTCGTCCCGTACTATCATGAACACAATATCTCAGGAATGCCTTGAGGATATTGACACACATGGCCACTTGGACTCAAGGATGAACTGATTAGATTTTGTTGGTCAAAGGTCAAAGGCCAAGGTCACTGTGACCTCACAAAACACGTCTT
Organism: Thunnus thynnus; assembly: GCF_963924715.1. NCBI lineage: Eukaryota > Metazoa > Chordata > Actinopteri > Scombriformes > Scombridae > Thunnus > Thunnus thynnus. The sequence goes on along the minus strand of NC_089526.1, from coordinate 16,502,577 downwards.
TGGCAATAACTCAAGAATTCATTGGCCAATTATGACAAAGTTTCACATAAATGTCTAATAGGATAAAATGATGATGTAATGACATTGATTTAGACCCCAAGGTATTTGTATGAGTCCACCCTCCTGGGTGACAACCAGGACAGGAGGCCTCCTGTTCCTCTGGTAGTCCACCACAAGCTCATTGGTTTTGCTGATATTGAGCTTCAGGTGATTATCATTGCACCATGTGACGAAACTCTCTATCAGTCCTCTGTACTCCTCTGTAAAAATAGTTTCTAAGTGAACACAGCGTGTTTCTCACTGGAAATTATTCACTGGAATCATACATGTCAATATAGTGATAACTTCCATTTCACCAAAAAAACAACTTGACTGGTTGGTGGAGGCGGTAGTTTACATTCTTATTGACAATGCTTGTGAGTAGGATGAGTTCATTGTTCTTTTGGCTCTTCACATGAGATTTGTTGACAATAAGGGAACTATAGAAAATCACCAGCCACATCCTTTAAGCATCTTGTGAACAAATAGTGGCCTTCCGCTCTGCTGCATATTGTTCAGTATTTCAGGGAAACTGTTAGTTTGCCGACTTGTTGCATCCTTCTTTGAGCCAAAACCTTACTAACTTTGTTGCTGCTCCTTCTTGGACCTTCACTCTATGCAGCTTTCCTTTACTTTTGTTCTCATTATAATATGTCGAAGTTAAAGATGACTGAATGTTCACATGGCTTTAAATTAGGACAACTGCTGTAAAACGTCTCCTAGACAGTGGATCATTTCCACATTTCTGCTGCATTTGAAGCCTTAAACTAATCTGTGATTGTTGATTTATGATTGACACTTTTGTAAATGGCAGAATGTCAATATTATTGTACTTCCTTCAAAAACAACATTAACTGTATGTGATTTAAAAAAAAATATGTAGTATGAATATTCTGACAAATAAAATTGGCAGATTTCCATCCTTTTGATTTTAGCTTTGTTCAGTTAAATGAGTGAAATGATTTTGAAACGAGGCGATGGTTCAATAATTGAATATAAAACTTTAATAGTTACATATAAGCATATACTGCAAATAGGTTAGTAATTCTGTTCATTTCTTTGAAACAAAATAGGATTCTTAGTGATTGCAGCCAAAGTGCTGCTCAGCCTTGTGTACACAATATTTTCCTGGGTGAAACTGTTCAGGCACTTCTGCTTGATTATTAACTCAGACTGTAGAAAAAAAGTTAAGCTGTATCATCACAATCAATAAACACTTAACCTAGATCCAAACTATTGTAGAACACAACATATTCGTGATGATCCCAGTGTCCAGAGGTAATCCAGTGTATTTTTAATTTTAATTAATGTCCATTTGTCATAAGCATCTGGCACTTAACAGAAGGTGGCACCAGAAATCAACGACAGCTAAGGTTTGTTTCCATCAAGCGGCTCCACCTTAAGAGAACAAAGGACTGGCCATAAAGCTTTATGAGGTGCACACTTGAATGAATAATAAAAGAAGAAAAAAAAATGTGAGAGGGTACAATATGCATTTTTCACAGTGGATATTTTGACTTGTAGTAGGAAAAAGCACAGGTGTTACTCTTCACATCAACAATCAACCCTGAAGCCAAAGCAGCAACATTGAATTGAGCTATTATTGATTATTATTTACTCCTGTGCTTTTCCTCCTGTCACATGTCAAACTGCCTTCTGTGAAAACATTTGTAACTCACAGATATAACTGACGCGGCTAAAAAATCACTGAGTCAAATCTCTGAAGTCATAGTCGGTACATTCAATAAATAACCAACTGCTCCTCTGAAGCTGCTCAGTCTGATTATGTACAACTTTGAATATGAGGCAGGGAGTTGATGATAAAAAGGGTTTAGTCCAGCCGTTTGGAAACATGAAGTTGAAAAAACAATCAGTGTAGTATTGCTCCCCGTGTCCTCTCAATCCCTCTCGTGACCCATCTGTGTGTTGACCAGCATGGAGTAGATGCCTTTCTTAGCCAGCAGCTGTTGATGTGTCCCCTGTTCTACCACAACTCCTGCCTGGAAGACAGCGATGCGGTCTGCGTTTTGGATGGTGGACAGACGGTGAGCCACAACGATACACGTCCTGCCCCGGCTGGCTTGATCCAGCGCCTCCTGCACCACCTAGAGAGAGCGGAGGGGTGGGGGAGAACATGAAAACTAGTCAAATCTGGTGCTTTTCACAGTCAACCGCCATTCAAAAGAGGAACCTGATTCATTTTTCTTTGTGAGATTTTTATAGCATAGAAAGTAACATGTTAACTTAGTTTAAAACTATGTTCACTTGTAAAATACTTAAATGGTGTCTTATAATTATTACAAATGAGAATTTGTGTCTGTGAATAAACTGTATATGTTTATTCTTGTGCACATGTCTCTCTTTAAAAAGAGATCTAGATCTCAATGAGACTACCTGTTTAAATAAAGGATTAAATAAATACATAAAAATCCTCAATGGTCCTTTTAGTTGAAAAACGGGTTGATGACTGGACGCTTAACCCACCCACCCACAACAACCATCCCTCTTGTGTGGTTGGTGTGTTTAAATTGTTGTTAGACCCTTTAGATTAATTTGACCATGAAGTTTTAAAGATTTACTTCAGTGATGGCCAGACTGCCTTGAAGGTAACATATTTAGCACCCTGGTAGCTGAATGGTTATCATCTCTCTTCCCTTGTTTCCTGTCTGTCACTTCAATATCCAATAGAAAATGTAAAAAAAAAAAAATCTTAAAAAAAAAGAAAGTGTCATATTTTTAGCCTTGCTAGCAGCATGACTCTATAGCAGGGTTGGTTTGTCGCTCAGTCAGTCCTCCATTTTGGCCCAGATTGAATTTATTGTCTAAAATTATTGGACAAATTGCCATGAAATTTGGTGCAGACATTCATGATGCCCAGAGGATGAATCCCATTGACTCCACTGACTTTTTCTCCAGCGCCACCAGCAGGTCAAAGTTGTCACTTAGTCAGTGAAATATCTCAACATCTACAACATGGATAATTTTACAGATATTCATGATCCCTTCAGGAGTAATTTGAATAACTTTGGTGATCACTTAATTTTTTCTTTAGCACAACCATGAGATCAAAATTTTACTTTGTTTAATACTTTTGCGTATGATCAAAATACCTGCAACACTAATGGCATTCCCATGAGCCTCAGCTGTACTTTGTGTTTAGTGCTGCTAATTGGTAAATGTTAGCAATCTAACCTTCTAAAAAAGAGACACACACTCACCTTCTCACTCTCAGTGTCGAGTGCAGAGGTGGCCTCATCCAGCAGCAACAGTTTGGGGTTGCGGAGGATGGCTCGGGCTATGGCTATACGCTGCTTCTGACCACCTGACAACTGGGTCCCTTTATCACCTGCCTGAGTGTCATACCCCTGCTCATACAAACAGAGAGAGAAAGAGGGGGCACAAAATATTGTTATGTTACCAAAATAATGACAGAAGCAAACTGTAATCCACACACAGTCAACATTTTTTTTTACTGAGGTAACAGTTGGCAGCATGTTTTGTGGATTATCCATAATAAGTGGGACCCTGCTCCTGAAAAGAGAGATTTTTCAATGCTGTGAGCCTCACAAACAAAATGATATTCACCCTCATTGTACAGAGGTGAAGGCAGAAATCTCAAAGACAGATTTCTATAAACCTGGCCAGATAAAGCCAAGATTATCTGCATGACTAGAAACCAATAGAGGCATGTGGGGACAAATGTTTTTTGTAATTTTAGTGAATGATTCTCTCATTAACTCTGGAGAGTCAGAAACTGAAGTTATATAATCACTGGCACTCTGACAGACACCACATCCCACTTGGAGCAATTTATTTGTGTGACTAAGAGAGCCTTGAGATGCTGTAAAGATAATAATTGCTTGATATTAAAAAAAAAAAGAAATGGAGACATAAAAAACAACTGAATGAACTGAGCATGACTGAAACATCACGATATACCTGTGGCAGGTTTTCTATGAAGCTGTGAATGTTGGCCGCTTTAGCAGCCGCCTGTATCTCCTCCAGAGTTACAGTGCGGCTATTGTCTCCGTAGGCGATGTTTTCAGCTAAGGTGCAGTCAAACAGCACGGGCTCCTGAGATACAATGCCTATCTGGGATCTCAGCCAGTGGATGTTCAGCTGTTTTGCACTTATGCCGTCCAGCTCCTGAAGGAGAAAATGGTAGCAGAAATTATATTAGGAGGAGATGATGCCCAGTCGGTGGGGATTTAGATAAAAATGAATGTCTTGTTATAACAGAAGACTTGCAGAAGAGGGGCTTTGAAATAGTTGTGATAACATGTGAGACCAGGAGATAGCAATAAATATTATTTATTTTATGTCAGCAACAACAGCAATCCCATCAAGATAAAATGAGCAGTAATCTAGATGGAAACACACACGTTACATAATCCTCATAATGTCTCAAGGTCTCTGTCTCATCAGTACAGTGCTGTAAAGCAGCTATAAACACACAGGCCAGCTAACCATTAGCTAAATAACAGTGGGTGAAGAGGCACAAGTGTTATGAAGCCAGTGACATTGAGCGTGGGTGTGTGTTTGACTTCTCACCACTTTCCCATGCATGGGGTCGTAGAACCTCTCCAGAAGCTGGATGGTTGTGCTTTTTCCGCAGCCGCTGCTCCCCACCAAGGCCAGAGTCTCTCCCTTGCTCACCTTCAGGTTGAGCCCTCGGAGGATGGGTACTTCAGGGCGTGAAGGGTAGTTAAATTTAACACCCTCAAAACGCACGTTACCATCAAATTTGTCCTGGAGTTTTAAGAGAGGAGACAGAAAAATAATTTGTTGTTACCATGCATGTAAGAAGCTGTATTTTAAGTATTGTGTGCATTCTTGTGTTATGTACCGGTGACTGTCCCTCCTCTGAGAGATTATCAATGGCGGGCTCTCTGTTCATCAGCATCATGAGGTGGGAAGCTGACATTTTGGCCTTAGCGTAGTTGGGAGTGAAGGAGTTGGCCTCGCCGACGGCCATGGCACCGAACAGAACAGCTGAAATCACTCTGAAAGAAGAAGTCACATGAAAAATTAAATGGGCTCTCTTTTCTTTGCCTCCTGCACATTAGTTTCACATTTAAGAGTCAATTAAGTGTTACACGGGGTTACATAAGGCTGAGGTTACATGAACCTATGACATCTTAACATTTGTGTGTGTACAGCAGGTATCTGTGGATGTTCATGTGTGTCAACAGACCACCATTAAGCTATCATCCCTGACTTAAACACTTATATAAGTCAGTTCAGTGTGAAGTGAAATGATGAGTTGATGTGTTTACACCTTTAAATGCAATAAATGAACAAGTGTGTTCTGTTCAGCTCTCATGTTAAAGGTGCACGGCACATCATCATAATGTCATGTGTCAAATCTGTCTCATAGATGTATTTCTTCTGTTTATTAATTTTGTACAAATATTTCTAATTAAGTGGAAATGCATAGATAAAATAGCGACATTACATTCTCAATACCTCCCTTTAATGTTCCCTAAACTAGTGTGCATCATGTTGCATCATTACATAAACATGTCTAAACATGTCTACACACACACACACCCACACACACACACACACACACACACACACACACACAGGTGGAAAGGAGTTAATATTTCAGCGTTTTATATTTTTATGGTCCTTCAGAAGCTCAAGGTGGGATGAACTTTGGACTTCTTCTTTGTATAACAGGTAGAATATAAATGAAGGCAGTGGCTCCTCCCAACAACAACACTATGAAATACGTAAGCATCCTAAAGCACGTGTGTGTGTGTGTGTGTGTGTCTGCTGGATCACTACAGGTGCAGGTTTCTTGAGTGGCCATGTGCTCTGGGTCTTAGTGGCCTTTCACATGCCTCAGGCCTGGGTAATGATTACAGGCCATAGACTGTAAAAAGCCTCTCCTCCCAGCAGGAATTCTTTCTGATGTTTTCTGCTATAGTCTGTGAGTACACACAAACGTTTGGACACCTTCTCTATCTCCACACTTGATCTCCTGTATGAAGAGAGAAGATGAAGTTATGCTGTCACTTTACTCACAGGTATACCCCCTCAGCATCCATCCTTCCTTCCTTAATGAGCCAAGCTCCAAAGCGGAAACAGCCCGCATAGGCAAAGTAGATCATGGCCTGGGAGAAGGAGAAGGTAAAACCATACACATGGGCCTTTTTCTGAGAGTTCCTGTAGAGAGAGAGAGAGAGAGAGAGAAAAGATGGCATCAGAAAGAGCATTCCCCAAATTAAATTAAATAACATATGCAATCAATTTTGTTCATATATCACATGGAGATGAGGGATCTGTGGTTTAAATAATGTAACTTCACATACTTGTATGGCACATGGAGGTTTTCCTGATACAAAGACTCGAACTTGGGTTCTCTGGTGAGAGAGGCAACAGTGCGGATATTCTCGATGGCCTCTGTAGCAATCTGCGGAAACACACCATACAAACTGTACCATCTATACATCTACTATACATCACGTGGTTCAATGTATCAACAAAAGCTGCTCGCACTTATAGAATCATAAAAATGAACATGCTAAAGGCAAAGTACATGTAAGTAAGTCCTTACCTTTCCAGCCTTCTCCAGCTCCTTCTTGTCTTCGGCAGCGTGTCCGGCGAGCAACTGCATTTGCACAGATCCGGCCACCGCCATGATGGGCACCACAGACAGGATGAGCAGGGTCAGTTCCCATCCATACACAAAAGAGATGATAATACTGGTGCCCAGGTTGGCTATATTCTGGGCCAGTGTGGCCATGCGTACTCCTGTAGCCTGTAGCAGAGGTGAAAGATGTGAAGATGGCAGACAAAAAGATCTCCCATTTGTTTAGAGCTTTTGTTATGGCAAATTGCTTTGTGTGATGTGTATGTGCGTGTGATGTGATGTGATGTGTGTGACTGCTGTTGAGACTTACCCCTTGTACTTGTGCAGCGTCTGTAGCCAGTCTTGTAGTGAGTGCTCCGACGCTATTTTTGGGGTTATCAAACCAGCCAAGGTCCTACAAGAAAGGAAACGTTTTTGTTTGTTTCTTTCAAGAGTTAGATGAGAAGATCCACTCAAGTATGTCTTAAAAACACAGTCAGGCGTCCATATAAACACTGAAAGAGGTTTTCCTCGCTATAATCATTCCTCCTGTTCATACTGGCTATTAAAAGATCGCCTTTAAATATACTTTCAGTGTAAGTGATGGGGGACAAAATCCAGTTTGTCCACACAGTCATTTTGTGCAAAAATGCATTGCAAAGTTTATCTGAAGCTTATATGACGCTTCAGCAGTTTGAGTTACTCATATTGAGTGGATATCTGCCACATTTACAGTTTTACTTTCAGCATCAAATTCCCTCTTTTGTTTCCTCGGACAGTGTTTCTCTGTTGAGCTGTGAGGAAGTAAAATAACAAAAAGAAAGACTTTGGCACTAAAAAGCACAGAAGGAGGCTTGTGGGTTTTGGCCCCAATCACTTACACTGTAAGTGCATTATGAAGGAATCTTCTAATGGTCTGTATAAACAGGAGGAATGATTATGGCAAGAATAACCTATTTCAGTGTTCATATGGTCACCTGACTATGGTTTTAAGACAGACAGAAAAATTGTGAACCTATCTTTTAACTTCACACGAAGAAGAAATTGGGGGAAACAGTTAGCCAGGCTCTGTCAAAAGGTAAAATCTGTCCACCAGCACCTCTCAAAATCACTAATTAACACAGTATATCTTGTTTGCTTAATTTGTACAAAACCAAAGTGAAAAAACAACAATTTGGCATTTTAGGGTGAGGTTATGTGCTGAACTATTTCTTGGCTTTAAGTACTTGTTAAATAACCAACGGAAACTCCAGATAGTTACTGATCAAACTGCCAGAAGGGAACAACTGCAAGTCCAAGTCAGATTAATTTGGTCATTCCTTGTGGCAGTGAAAATTATGGTGCCATCATGAAACTAAAAATATTTTTAAAATTTTTCCTTTTAGTTTCTGATTTCTTTCCTCAAAGGAGAACATAGGACATGTTTTTTACAGAGCAGATATGTATGCTGCAGCAGACAAAATGCAATTTGATTTGAGTGCGACAGTGTTCTGACTTCTGTTGCATCAAAACCGTTTAGCTTGGAGGGGCAGCTTGGTCACTAGTATTCAACAAAATGTGAAATCTGAGGCTTAATGGGTTAAAATATTAGATAGTTAGCTTTCACTTTAGCTTATTCATAACACTTCACTTTAGCCCAATGAGCATGTGTTTGGGAGACTGTGGGACTGCAGAAGTAACAGTCTCCGTTCAGCAAGTGTTTTGATAAATTACTCATATTGCCTTTGCAAAGGTTTTGTTGTCCTTACAGCAACAGACAAGGTTGTCAGCTTGTGTAAACGTCTCCACACACACACACACACACACACACACACACACACACACACACACACACACACACACACACAGTTTGACTCTCTTCACTTTGGCTTCTGCTTTTCTTCCTGCTCTGTGTGTATTTGTGTTTGGTAGAGGGGCTCAGCCCGGCCTTCAGGCAAACACAGAGGAGAGGGCAGAGGAGAGATAAGAGAAGAGAGGCAAGACTGGACACGCAACCATCAGCTACAACAAAACTATATTTTCCACTCTGCTAATGTCAAACCCTGGTTTTCTTCAAGAATTGATAGAAGAACCGACCTTTAAAATCCTCTTTGTCTTTACTGATTTAGAACCGTTTCCCATTTAGAGCCCTGTCTTGATCTCTCATTTCAGTTAGTTGCACTTACCTGTCTCATCATGGACTTAAAGGCCCCAAGTCTCAGTTTCAGGGTCAGAAGCTCTCCAGATTTACCAAAACAGAAACCCTGTAAAAAGTTACAGACAGAGTTATGAGAAGATTGACATCAAACCCACAAACGAGAGGGGTATCAATCTTCTCATATAATACTCAGCAAGAAATATTTCCCAAAATGACAAAACATTTGTTTAAAGACAATGTACTCACCGGCGAAATTAATGTAAATCAACGCAATGTCTTTACAAATATAGTAATACTAACATGCATGTGTATGCATACCTGTAGAAACATGGTGACAAAAGTTACACCTCCAATTGCAGCAAACATGAGGGAAAAGAATTCAGACTTTTGCCGGACAATCTCTTGATTTGGCTCTGCAAACACCTGAGAGGATGGAAGAAAAAGCTAATTAGCTCTTTATATTCACTCTCATACATTTGACAAAAACTCTCTTGCAATGGTCATAGTTCAAATTCATTCACAACAAAATAAGTTCTCATGGCCATTTTTAGGACTCTTTGTGGTACTTCGACACTAGAAGTAACCTACAGCGATGATTTTGGAGAAGATGACCGCAAACAGAGGCTGCATCATTCCATTGATGATGGCACAAAAGGTCCCCAACGCCATATACGGCCACTCAGAGAGGTTGAGACGCATCACTTTGAGGAAAGACACTGGGGGAACATTTTCATCCTGCAGAAAGAAGGAGAAAGAGCTGAGTCACATCTACTTTCTCGCTTTACCTGTCTCCCTTTTTTCTTTGCGAAAAAATTCCTTCTGAACTGATCAACTGGTCAAGCAAGAAATTCTGTTATTGAAGAGGATTTCTGAGGCTACTTCAGATACAAATGTTGATGCCAACTGCATAAACCCCCAAAAGATGTCACACCACAGCTCACCTCCTCTGCCCTGTCCGTTACATCCCTCAACTTTTCTTTCTCCTCTCTTTCTCCCTCTGAGCCAGCAAAGGAGGAGCCTCTTGTGGACTTCCTCCTGTAAAGAGACGACTGAGAGAAGGACTTGACTGATGGGCTCTTTTCATCCTCAGCCTGCTCGTATTCAGACTCTTCCCCATCCTCGACTTGTTGAAAGGTCTGTAGTATAGAGAGACAAGATGGAAAACCACAGACCCAAACAATATCAAAGACCATTCTGAAAGTTTTCTGTTAGTCTAACCAAATGGTGTGTGGAAGTGTTTATGGGTATGTTACCTGCATGGTGACCAGTGTATAGTAGACACCTTGTTTTTCCATCAGTTGGCTGTGAGTCCCCAGCTCTATAACATCACCTTTGTGGAAGCCAGCAATGACGTCAGCATTTCTGATAGTTGAGAGGCGGTGGGCCACAACTATGGTGGTACGACCCAGTCGGACCTGCACACAAAGATATGTGTTATGAGTTTTTGTGTCTATGCCTACATTTACAAGAGGGAGATAAATGTGTATGTATGTACATACAATGTTTGCAATGTTAATGTCAAGTATGCAACAGTGCATAAGAGGCTGTATTTAGGCATAGCTAAATGCTAATGTCAGAATGCTAACATGGTGATGTTTAGCAGGTATAATGCTTACAATGCTCACCATCTTATTGTAAGTTAATGTGTTAGCCTGCTAACGTTTAGTGTGTTAGCTTGATAATGTTTGCTAATTAGCATGAAACAAAAAGTACAATTGAAGCTGATGGGAATGTGATTAGTTTTGCTAATATTTAGACATGAACCAGTGTACAGGACAAAGTCAAATTTTGATTTGCTGGTGCTGCTAGTGGAAAAGTCCGGGGATAACCAAAGGTATTAGGATTTATCCTCAGGGCTGCATGGATGTTTGTGCCAAATTTCATGGGTATCCAGCCAATATTTGTTGAGCTCAAGCCTCATGGAACAGCTCTGTCCGCTGGGGCAATTTTGCCATAGTGGCCACACTTGGTATTGCAGCACCATGTGATGCAAACTGACCCAAAAATGATTTTTTCCATATATTATCATTAGAAAGGGACTGGCTGCAAAACAGTAAATTTTTGCACCACAAACACAACAAAATAATCTTTTGTATAATCAGAATTTGGTCCATTAGGTCCAGTAGAATTTGGAAAATTTGAAGGAGGCACATGATTACATTATTGTATCCCATTCATGTATGCGGGGAGCCAACAGGGCGTCAGTCAGCTCGGCCAAGAGGATGTTTTTGACACAGATGCTCTCAACTGGATCTGCTGGAGAAGGACTTTAGCACGCAAGCTATATGGGCCCAAAAACCTGGCATGAGGCGTTTGTGCCCAGTGAACAACTTTCATAGGAATGAAAGGGACACCATCTTGGAACATAGTACTGTATCCAGTTTTTTATTAATGCTTTCATGGTTGAAACATTTTTCTGAAAAATAAAAATGTCAACCTGTTGGTGGCACTATAGCAAAGATAGAGGATCACCAAAGTTATTAGGATACATCTTCTGGGCACCATGAATATCTGCTCCCAGTTTCATGACAATCCGTCCAATAGTTGCTGAGATATTTCAGTCTGGAGTAAAATGGTGGGCGACCGACAGACAGACCAACACTGCCATCCCTACAAAGAGTAGTAAATGAAACTAATCTAATTTATCTAAAGATTGCATTTCCTTTACGTGGCAGCACAATTTCTGAATAAGTGTCAAAGTGAAAAGTTTAGCCCCCAAAGCTGTGTTCTGAATGAAGCAGAGCGTGTCTGTGTGTTTGTACCTTGTCGAGTGCAGCTTGCACAATGGTCTCGCTCTCAGCATCAAGAGCAGATGTTGCTTCATCCAACAGGAGGATTTTGGGGTTGCGGACCAGAGCTCGAGCAATCGCAATCCTCTGCTTCTGTCCACCGCTCATCTGAGTTCCTCGGTCTCCGACCAGTGTCTCAAACTTCTGCTCAACGAAAAGAGTCTTGTTATTAGCAAGTGGTGGACAGAGTTCTTTATAAGCAAAGAGAACAGGGAGTCATGAATGCAGTCATACATCAGGAAGATTCATGATGAAGTCGTAAGCGTTGGCCTCCTTGGCAGCTTGCTCAATCTCCTGCTGCGTCACATCAGGTCGGCCATATTTGATGTTCTCGGCAATGGTGGTGGCAAAGAGGATGGGCTCTTGACTAACCACTCCGATCATCTCTCTCAGGTAGCGGACGTTAAGAGAACGGATGTCATGAGTGTCAATTGATACCTACGAAGAGGGAGCCAAACAGACACAGCCATGCATATTTAAAACAACATCTCTTTTCTTGTTGTTAAAGGAATAGTTGTGAGAGTGTCTATTGTGTCCATTTACTGTAAAGCATCTCACCAATTGACAAAACCATTATACCAAACAACTATAGAGGAGCAAATATACTGACAAACTCAAGAGACTAGAAGTGACTTACTGATCCTTCCTGAGGATCGTAGAACCTCTGCAGCAGCTGGATCGTGGTGCTTTTACCACAGCCGCTGCTGCCCACTAAGGCAATGGTCTGTCCACTCTTCACACTCAGAGACATGTTATTTAAAATCTACAAATGATAACAATGTCAGTTATGAGTTACTGTTCAAAGTAAAACAAGATTGACAGAGTACAGTAAACGGTGTCAGTGGGGAACATACTTTGACGTCTGGCCTCGAGGGATAGTTGAAGTGGATGTTCCTGAACTCAATGTTTCCCTTGATTGAGTCAGGCTTGAAGCCGGCATCTGAATAGCTGTCGATGCACGGTTGCTGTTGAGACAAAGTTAACAATATTTCACTGACCTCTAAAAACTTAGCTCAATTTTGGTTTGTCGTTTGTCTACAGTGGGATAAAAACCCTGATTCTTATCATAACCTCAAACAGACAATGGGAGGAAGACTGTTAGCCCTGCAGGTTAGGGTGAGTGTATTTACAGTGACAAGGCTAATATTTATTTGTACAGGTCTTTGTTTCCACTGCTTCTCTCTATGTGCATTCACACACACACACAAACACACACACACACACACACACACACACACACACACACACACACACACACACACACAAACACACTTTCACTCTCTTTATTCTAGCTCTTGCTTTGCTGCTGACAAAGGTAGCAGTGTGTTGTTGGAGGATCGAGATTGTTTTATGTCCCTCTGTGAGGCCTCACCCTTTAGTATTTAAGACTAGAGAGTAAAGTTTACTTGTACGGCACCTTTCTAGCTCAGACGTCACAAAGAACTTCAAAGTAACAGACAAAGAAAGGACCTAATGGTTAAGATTCATACCAACTGCAACATCCACAGTTTGATTCCCAGCTGGGGGACCTTTGTTGCATGTCATACACCTCTCTCCCCTGCCTGTCTGTTTCCTCTCTGTCTACTCTGACTCTCAAATAAAGGCAAAAGACCAAAAAATATTATCTAGTACAGTGTTGACTGTTTGACAACTGGAATGAAAAAATATTTATTTGTTTGTATATTTATATATATTTATCTATTTTGTTGTAGCCTTTCCACTCCGTCTTATTCTTGTTTATTGTAATTGTGTTTGTCTTGTCTTGAGTTTTTAGGTCTTTATAAAAGCTTTAGCTTCGTAGCCCCACTGCACAAGTGTTTGTTCACTTTGAATTCAGGTAATGCTAAGTACATGTTGGTAAAAGTGTGTTTTTATAATATGTGAGGGTCCTTGTATACAAATCAAATCATAGTTTTTTTGTTTTTTTATGTGCAAAAAAAGACATAAAATAGAGATTCAATATAAAAATCTAAAACAAAATAGAAATAAAAATAAATAGTAAAAGTAACTGTAAAAGCTAATCTGAACTAGTGGGTCTTTAGCTGCTTTTTAAGGTGTCAACAGATCTTAAGTCCAGTGGAAGAGAGCTCCAAAGTTACAGTCATGACTATGAATGAACAGTCTGTTTTCATTTAAAGCCTGGAGTAAGGCACAACTCCTGACAGGAGATTTCACACTTTTTCAGTTTTGCTTGAGGTCGTGTGTATGCTAATTTGTTTTCATATGCAAATAAATGTGCTATTCAGCCCGTAGTTTTTAGAATGGAGTATCCTGTATCTGTGCTCAATCAACTCATTTGAATGTGTGTCATAGTGAAGGCTAACAGGCGTCTTATAAACCAAACACAGGCCCCCCGTACCAGAATAGCCAGAGACAACACTTTGAATCAAACCTTATGTGGTTTACTAGGACAAACCAGTTATGCTGCATGTTTCTGAGGATATATGGACCATCTTAAATTCCACTGAAGTCTCTGTATATGTGACAGGAGTGTGTGCAGTTTGTGGTGCAGTACGCATAATCTCACAGCTGTAGAGTTTAATAAGTTTTTGGTAAATTTCTTAAATTCACAAAACGTTCAGGAAAGGGAGAACCACAGCTGTGCCATATCAACCAGATGACCTGCAATTTCTTCATTCAAACAGCAGGTGCTCCAATTAGAGCAAATTCCAACATCTCATTACTGACTCCAGGTTGTCGACTGCATCAAAGCGGCTTCCCGGAGTGCCAGAGTACAGCAGTGCGTGTTCAGTGATTGAAACTGACAACTGTCCGGCAGCAAAGAAAATCTGCAGTGTTTTCTTTTGACATGTGTGCTCTGGGGAGAAAGTGTTGCATTCCTTACATTATCAATGATGCTATACACTTTATGTGCAGCTCCTCGGGCGCTGGCAAAGGACTGGATGTTGGGAGAGGTCTGTCCCATTGTGAACGCTCCAATAAGCACAACGAAGAACACCTTAAGACACACACATACATCACTGTTAGCTGCATCAAACTTCTATTTAAGGATCTCCCTAATGTTAAGAATTTCAGCCATAATGTCTCTACTCACGGTGAGTACAGTTCCAATGGTGTACTCCTTACTCATGATGAGTATACTGCCGTACCAGAAGGCAAGAGCATAGGACAGGTAGATCATGAGGAAGGTGAAGCCCATGGCGATGTTAGCAGAAATCGCCTTCTTTATTCCCATGTTCTTCGCATCCTCTAAGTTCTTATGATATCTGTGGTGCAGCACAAACACACAACAGATGTGAGAATGAGCACTGGTTCAATGGAAAGCAAAGAATCCAGAGGCTAAATGGGTAAATAGATCTTAACTGGAATTAGATTGCACTGACAACAGGGCCCTTTGGCATAAATAAATGTATTTTAGAGGACACTAATGAAATTATCTAATGGGTTTTATCCAGTTACAGCATTTCCAGGGACTGTTCCCTAAGACTTTGATCATTTTATAGCACGATATCCATTTACCCTGCACAAATGTTTGGCACAATGTCATAATTTAGAGATAATTTTATTGCATCACCTTCCAATAGTGATAATCAGTTATCAGGTAGGTGATGAAGAGTTCAGCAAAGAATAGTTTTAGCTGTGTGTGTTCAGACTCTGGTAGCTCCATATCAACCCAAAACCTGTTTCTCACATTAATAGAAAACATAAAACTGAAACAGTTTTTCAAATTTGCTTGCTTAGAAACTTTAACCATATTTTATCTCACCAACAGTATTTATTCACATATATTTACTGTTACATTGTTTTTAATCTGCCAACTTTTTATGTGTTGTATGTTTGTTTACCTTTTGTGAAGCACATTGTATTCAATCTTCTTGCATGAAATGTACTTTAAAAAGTTATCTTATTATCTAATTAATTAAATAATCATAGTACTAATAATAACATTGATTATGTACTATGCATAAATATAGTAAAATATACATACACATTTTAACCACAGATCTATTAATGACTATAACTCAAACATTGATTATTGTACTGGAATATTTTCCAAACAACTGAGGGAATCTATGCAATTATATCCACTCGACAGTATTTTGACTATCAGCAGAGAACTACCCAATCAAGTTTAATACAAAAATATGTGATAGCACAGAAGGAAACACATACTATATAACATACTGTACACACCTTTTAATCTCTCTGTCCTGACCACTGAAGGCGAACACTGTCCTGATGGCAGAGAGCACCTCTTCTGCTACAGCACCAGCTTTGGCGTAAGCAGTCTGCTCTTTGGCAGTGAAGTTGGTCAGCACCTATTGAGAAAAGGAGAATAATGTTAGTAAGACTCCCTGCAGGTGATAAACATCAAAACATATAGATAGCAAGATAAAGGCAGAACTTAAAAAGAGAAGCTTACTTTGCCGAAAATTGCGGCTGAAATGCCCAGCGCGGGACTGACGGCCAGGATGACAAGAGTGAGTTTCCAGCCTTTGACAAAGCCAATGATGAAGGATGTGATGAAGGTGGAGAAGGCCTGGATCAGCATCCCCACCTTGTCTCCAATACCCTCTTGAATCTTATAGACGTCACTGCTCGTGCAAATATAAAACACATACATGAATTATGTTGGAGATTAATACTTTAAGAAATCTTAAAGCAAAAAAAGGCCAAAAATGTGCTGTTTCTCTCATTTTTCTATGATAATAAACATCTTTCAGTTTCTGACTTTTGTTCAAACAAAAAAGCCATTTAAATATGTCAGCTTGGAATTTTTAATAGGCATTTTTCATTATTTGTTAGCATTTTATAGACCAATAAATTATTAATCGATATATCAAGAAAATAATCAGCAGTTTATGAAAAAATAAGGGTTGATACTAGTGGTAGAATCATTACATAGCATCATCTATATGTCAGTATTACACTGAACTGAGTGTCTGATTTATATGTTACCCACTCTGTGAGACGTGTGTTCAGCTCTCCTGTCTCATTGACATCGAACCAGCCGATGTCCTGCTGCATGATCCGGTGGAAGAACAGCTTGCGGATGCGTCTGACCTGCCGACCAGCTGCCAGAGCCCAGAAGGAAACCTGCATATAGGCTGCCACCAATACGACGAACCCCATGATGGAGTAATAGATGGCAAAGCTGGAATGGAGAAGAGGAGAGAAGTACTGTGACACTTATGGCTTTAAAGAGCAACTTGCAGGTTGGAGACTCAAGTGAATCAATGTGTAGGAAAGTGATGTAGGAACTAGATTTTCATAAATATGTACTTATATATGTCCACTACAGTGACTTCTGGAATCGTTTTTGTGAGAGAATTTTACTTTTGCATCTAAAAAAGGCCAAACCGGAAGTGACGTAACATGACACGTTGTTGAAAAAAAGCTGCTCAAAATGCTATAACTTTTCAGTCTTAATTTCTGCCTTTATGTCTCGTTAAACTAATAAAATCATACATTAACCTTTCCTAGGATAATGTTCATGATACAGAAACTGTAAATCCAATAAAAAAAATGCAACCTGCAAGTTGCTCTTTATAAAACTTTTGAAAACTAAAACTAAAACTAATTGGTTATGCTTGAAGAAAATTACATTATATTAAAGTTGTGTTTCTTAGTTCCTGAACGCAACAATAGCTTTCTCCTCTTACACTAATAATATTAAGTCTTACCTTTGCATGTCCTCTTGTAAGGTGCTGTTTGGATATGTGAAGGTGAAATCTGAAGAATGTAAAGTAACAAAACATTGTCACAAGGTGTTATATTGTTCTTAATTATTTATGTCAGGTATGTGTGCTCGTGCCTGTAACTGAAAACTCACTGGGGTTGGTGATGTTGGTGATGTTGATGTGAGACGTCATGGAGTCCTTTATAAAGCTGTCTGTCATGTCACCAAACACTATACACATGAGAGGAAGCACTGCCCCGTGGGCCACGGACATCACTGTCCCCATAAAGATCAACACAATGTCCTTGCCATCCGCAAACCTGAACTGCACTCATGTAAAAAGTGAGAGTGTGGAGAGAAGATAGAAAGCAGAAATCAGTATCTAGTATATCTTGTGGATGCTCTTGATAACTTGCTGGTTATATAAATTTCTTCAGGACGGGGAAAAACTTCAAACTGTACGAAGCAGCTATTATATTCTCACAGCAGGGGGACTACCGGAGTACACTCAAACAACAGGAGGATGTGCTGCACTCCCATCCTCCCCTCTGTGCTTCCCCTCTCACTTTACACACAAACCTTAGACACACTCACACCTGGCAGCTATACATGTCAGATCACACCACTCACAGTCTTACATCACCATCAATATCAGTCTCAATTAACCTCTATCTCTGTCTAATTTCAAAAACACTTAAAAAATCAATACCACTTTTCCTGTTTTCCATTCTTGTTACACACACACACACACACACACACACACACACAAACAAACAAAGTCTCCAGACACACTATGGCTATGGTTATCTGAGCAGGATAACATTTGTATTGCATTTTGTAGCAATGCAAACACAGAATTACAAAGAATTAGACTGAACAAATTGAAACAATAAACATTAAAGGACGGGTTCACAGTTTTCCATGTCTGTCTTAAAACAACAGTCAGGTGCCCAAATGACCATTAAAACAGGTTTTTCTTGCCGTAATCATTCCTCCTGGTCATACTGGCCGTTAGAAGACCTCTTCAGAATGTACTTACAATGTAAGTGATGGGGGCCAAAATCCACAGTGTGTCCACACAGCAAAAATGTATTTAAAAGTTTATTTAAAGCTAATATGAAGCTTCAGACTTCTAAATAAGTCAAATCAAGTCAATATATTTCAATGTTTAAGTCTTCTTAGTGCCGAAGTTCCTCTTTTTGTTACTAGACTTCCACTGCAGCTCAACAGGGAAACACGAAGAGAGAATTTGATGCTAAAAAGACTGTAAATGTGTCGGATATCCACATGATATGACTGACTCAGACTGCTGAAGACACAGTTAAGCTTCAGATAAACTTTTAAATATATTTTTGCACAAAATGACTATGTGGACACACTGTGGATTTTGGCCCTCATCACTTACATTGAAAGCACATTTGAAGGGGATCTTTTAACAGCCAGTATGAACAGGAGGAATTATTACAGCGAGGAAAACCTCTTTATGTAGGCACCTGAGAGACTTGAAAAATTGTGAACGTGTCCTTTAACTGCTTCAAAAGCACAATAATTACATAAACTGAGAGAGACAGTTCACAGTGTGATGAATGAACTTACCAGAGCAAGGGGGCCAACCATGGGTAACTTTGCCCCTTTTTCTTTCTTCTTCTCTCCAGTCTTTTTGTCATCCTCATCTTTGACCTCACTGAAGGAGTTAGATATTTAAAAAAAAAAAAAAAAAAGAAGAAGAAGAAGAAGAAGAAGAAGAAGAAGAAGAACATTTAAACGTTTAAAATAAAGTCAAGAAAATGAGAGAAGTTTTGAAATAATCTCTCAAATCTACTGAACTTGATTAGAGAAAGTCTTTACCGTAAACCCCCATTTTTATGGGGTTTGGCATTTGCCAACATTTCCATCTCTTCCTTTCCCTCCATGGCTGGGTCCTGTCAGAGTAAGAAGAAGAAATGAAATATAAACCTAATCAAATCATGATACAGCTGCCAGAGAATCACAGCTGCGGATAGAAAAAATGATAATTTATAGCGACGTCGCGCAACAATCTGACGGAATAAAAATAAATAAAACCTGAGTAGAGGTTTCTCTGCTGTTGTCCCTCCAGACCTGTCTCAGTCCTCCGGTCTATCGTTGACAGAGGTGGTGATCACACACACACACGCCTGGACCCTGGGCTGTCCCGGTCCTCCCTCCCTCCTCTCATCCCTCCTCCCTCCTTCCTCCTCACGTGGCTTTATGCTGCTGCAGGACTCGCAGGACGAGCCTCGATGGGAAATGAGAGTGACGACTCTCTCCGTCCGCACAGAAATCAACTGCAGATTTGACTTGTTGGTGGTTTATTCTGTTGTTTTTGATCCAGGCTGTCAGTTCGATAATCTGCTGTTTATTCTGGTCTCATAGGAAATCATTGACTAGCTCACTGTCTGTCAACAGCTGGCAGGGGCGTGGCTGACATTTACTTACAGGTGTTTAGTCAAAGCATGTTAATTAAATGAATAGTTGACAAATATATTTTAGTTGAGAAGACAGTCAACAGTCAGGTGCCCATATGAACACTGAAAGAGGTTTTCCACGCCGTAATCATTCCTCCTGTTCATACTGGCTGTTAAAAGATCCCCTTCAAATGTGCTTTAAATGTAAGTGATGGAGGACAAAATCCACAGTGTGTTCACACAGTCATTTTGTGCAAAAATATATTTAAAAGTCTGAGTTACTCATATCAAGTGGATATCTGCTACATTTAACATCAACATGTTGAGCTGCGGTGGAGGTATGGCAACAAAAAGAGGGACTTTGGCAGTAAAAAGACTAGAGCTGCAACAATTAGTCAATTAATCGATTAGTTGACAACTATCAAATTAACCATTTTGAGTAATTTGTTTATGAGAAAATATCCATATTCTCTGATTCCAGGTTCTTAAACGTGAATATTTTCTGTTTTTTTAAGTATTCAATGACAGTAAACTGAATATCTTTGACTGTGGACTGTTGGTCGGGATAATAAAAGATATTTTAAGTTGAATCTTGTGCTTTTGGAAACAGTGATCACCATTTTTCACCAGTTTCTGACATTTTATGGACCAAACGACTAATCTATTAATCAAGAAAATAATCGACAGATTAATCAATAATGAAAATAATCATTAGTTGCAGCCCTAAAAAAGACTAATGTTGAAAGATATCTACTTGATTTGACTAATTTGGACGTCTGAAGCTTCATATTAGCTTCAGCTAATCTTTTAAATACATTTTTGCACAGGCGGAGGCTTGTGGATTTTGACCCCCGTCACTTACATTGTAAATACATTATGAAGGGATCTTCTAATGGTCAGTATGAACAGAAGGATTATAGCAAGAAAAACCTGTTTCAATATTCATTTGGGCACCTGACTGTTGTTTTAAGACAGACTTGAAAAACTGTGACCCCGTCCTTTAACATAAATATTGGTCACAAAGGATAATAAGCCTGACTAGCTTTAGCTGGGCAATGGCCACCTGGGTCCCGTTCTTCATACATGGATAACTGGGTTATCTAGATCTGGATTTTCTGGTTCTTTGAAGCTTGCTTAAAATCCACCTGAAAATGTTGTCATAGCCACAAGTTGTTCAGCCCAAACCTGCTAAACTGCAGTCTTAGTCATTTTCAGATACAAATGTCTCTTGTTCTCAGATTGAAGAATGTTTACGTAATTATGATTGTTAGATGAGAACATGTAACTTATTAATAAATCATTATGATCTGTTGGTGTAATTATCACAGTTTTCATAATGAAGAGTTACTCATGTTTATACATAATAAAATAAAAACAAAATAACAGTATACGCTGAGCAAAAGACAAAAACTCATCTAAAAGATTCTGACTGTTGAAAGACCGGTGGAGCCAAAACATATAAATGATTTCAATGAGATTTTGTCATTTGAACTTATTTTGACAAATAAAGCTGCTTTACATGATGATAACGTCTAATTGTTTAACAGTGATGAACGTGTGGAAAGACTGCAGAGCACAATGTAGAACAAAATAACAGCAGGAACACACATAAAATCAAACTTATGTCCATTAATCTATTGTTCCAGGTTTCAAACACACCTAACTCATGACAGCAATGATCACATGATTGTGATCATCTTCAACTCTTTACTCATTTTGCCTTTGTAATTCAAGATAACTTCATCCAGAATTAACAAATCAATCCTCAAACTGCGTTCAAAGAACCAAATTAGCTGGATGAGAATTAACAGGATTATTTTAGCCTGATATCAGCACGTTAGCCTGAATTAGTTAAACCACATTTGTTTTTTTACCAATTAAACAAACAAGATATCATTTGTTAATTAGTGAGCTTTAGAGGTAATCGCTGGCAGATTTTGTTCAGCGCTGTTAGAGCCAGGTTAGCTGTTTCTCCGTGTTTCCCATCATTATGCTAAGCTAAGCTAAACTCAAATCAAATCTAAACAACTTTATTGTCCACCTTTGTTGCACAAAAATAGAAATTTGTCTTCAGCTTGCATGACAATCAACATCAGCTATCACATCATACGTCACAAAAACGATAAGTAAAAACATTTAGATGCACTGTGTTAGATGCAACTTTGTAAAAAAAAAAAAAGGAATAAATGACTAAAAATTATTTGAAATAAAGGATTACAGTTCCAGGTACATGATGTTTGATGATGATTAACTGATGGATGGTAAGTGGGAGGAATGAATAAGCAAACTGCATCCAGGCTCCACCTTCATATTAAATGGACAGAAGATAAAAGTTGTATCAATTTTCTCATCTAACTCTCAGCAAGTAAGCAAATAAATGTATTCCCCAAAATATCAACTATTGCTTAAATTAATGCAGAACACACAAACCCTAACCTGCCTCTGAAACCATGACAATCAAGAGTTTATAAAATCAAGCTTTCATATTTATGTAAAGTTCATTTTAATGTTTAAAGATGAGGATCAGCAGTTCCATAGTAGCAGCAGGTGAAAACCCTTTTCCACTAGTTATAGTTGTGCAAGCTACATAAAGTCTTTATAGAGTTAACAGCCCCTGAAAATCCTGTCTTTGCTCACCTCATGTTACTTCTCACCTTGCTCCAGTGGCGTACAGATGTACACAATGACCCCATGACATCACTGCTGGGTGTGGTGCATCAGATCATACTTTACATTTCTGACCACACCCAAACACAGTGGTGCTGGATAAGGGCAGCAAATCACTGACTCTCAGCCTGGTGATGAATTACTCTTTAAAGCCCAACCCACATGCAACATAACAGTTCTTTAACCAAACTTGTATCACTAAGAAAACAAATTTTAATAATCAAAAAACGTTGTTTAGCTTCTTGGATTGAATGGCTGACATATTCTGTTACAAAAGTATATATGTTGTATAAAGTATATATAAAATAGTACATGTAAATCTACTATTACTGTTACTATTCCTCCGGACTAATGTTGGCCCGGGACCCCCAGTGAGCAAGATATACCTTGGATGGAGTTTTTCATGTAAACGTCATTTTTACATCTGAGACTTTTGCAGAAATAAGCCACCTTTTCCCTCAACAATTCAAACTTTAAAAAACTCAGGATGTTTGACAAACTTTGGGACCCTTACACAGACTTTCTCTATCTTGTTGATAGAGTAAATATTTCTTCTGGTGTAGTCAACAACAGGTGTGACCCATTTCTACTGGTTCATCTCTTGAGGCAAATTAAGATTGCAACCAGATATGAAAACAACAAAGTAAGCCAACTGCCAGTTTGGGCCGAGGGATATTATTAGTAATATATTTACTTTATTTTTCATCTGCACATATTGTCACTAATTGGTTCAAGGAATGAGACAGCAAGAATCAAACGTAGAACTACATAATATTTGAAGCAAACTCCTCCAAAACAAACAATAGGATGTGGAAATTACTAATGAGAGCAATGAATGGAGGTGTGAGTCATGTGCAGTGAAGGTGTTGAATGGTGCAAAATGAAAAGAAGATGATGCAGCATTAACGTAGAGAGACATATAGCATGTATGGCTCAGGTGAGGTGGTGGAAAGTTAAGTTTAAAACAAGTGTATTGGTACTTGACAATTTCCAGTTCATGCTACTTCTACTTGGCTACATTTTAGAGGGAAATATTGTACTTTCTACCCTACACCAGATTAAAATGGCCGCTGTGGTCAGTTAGTTTTCAGATCAGATAAGAATTAGATAAGAATTAGATTAAAAAAATGCACTGTTAAAGATTAAACCAGTGGTTCCCAACCTTTTTGGCTTGTGACTCCTATGAGTTGGTAGCAGCTCCACCAAAGAGTGATTTCCCCTTTAAAGTTCTTAGATGTTTTCATGAAATAATTGTCTAAGGCCCAAAGAGGTGTAAAATGACCCAATATTTCACTAAATACTAACCAAAGATTAGGGAATAATCACAAAAATTAATACTTTGTGTAGCAGAACTTCCTCTTCCATTAATCATCTCATGACCCCTTGTGACCTTTAGTTCCCTAAAATTCCTAACTGTATATAATGTGGTTAAAACAAGGTCCAGCTCACCCCAGTACTCCTTCCACCACTGACCAAGACTACAGACACAGTGACGGGAAATTCCCAGTTTGTCTGATAGTTCGTGTGTTTTCTTGCTTTCTTTGCTTTTTCTTTTAAATTTTAATCTCTCTTTCTATTACTTTTGAAATCGATGGCAATAATTAAACGATTTGATTCCAATCAGTCATAACGATGATAATGATAATGGATGAGATTGTTATGGTTATTTTAGGAACAAATTATTATAAAAAAGCAGATTTGTAAATTATCTCCATGTCCATGATTTAATCAAACATGGTGCATCTGTTATTTTTGTGTTTTTATTTGGTGTCAGTTGCTTGTTTTGTTAAGGAATCTGTGTTTTAATAAACAATAAAGACCAAAATAATAAGACATGTTGAAAAATATCTATGTGAAAGGAGAAAGGGACAGTGGAAAAAGTGTCAAGTGTAAGAGCACACAGTGTTTAACTATTGACATTTACTGCTGGACCGCGTGTATGTGTGTGTGTGTGTGTGTGTGTGTGTGTGTGCGTGTGCGCGTGTGGTGTCGAATCATCAAATAATCTTATTACATAAGGTCGTAATGTTTCCTCATTCTGGGCTAAAGGTAGGACTCGTTAGCTGCAGGCATCTCATCAATCTACGCTGCAACTTCAACCACACAGGAGACACAGACATCTAGTGAATGAGTGATGAAGATACTCATTTTGTTAACCTCAAAAGGTCTTGACTTGGAGTTTATTGGTTTTACAATCACAATATTTCCATGATTTCATCTCTTGTTGGGCTCTGATGTCATGTGACTCACTGATAAAGACAAATATTTCACCCTGTGTCCTCATATCTTACGCAGAAAGCACTTTACTAAGAGCAAAGCTATTTTTTCTGTCATCTTTTGCTCCTTCTGTCATTCTTTTGTGTAATTTTCCATTGAAATTAACAGTCTAAAAACCTAAAACACCTGTTTAAATACTGCTTTTAAACTCCCTCACATTTGTTCCTATACCAGGTTCAACCAAAACAAGAAGAGAATCACACATCTTATCTTCAACAATAATACAGTCATAAGTGAGTGAACTTTGTAAAGGTCATCGTATTTTCAACTGTCATGTGTTTCCTTTCGTGAGTGTGGTTTATGTTATCATCTACATCATGGGAAATGTCGCTCCTGTGGTTTATTAGTGGTTTCATATGTGTCTCATTTTATGAGACCAGAGTGCACAAGCTCAATAGATTTATCAGAACACAGGACGACAAAGTGCTGCTGTTCTGAAAAAGATAGATGACAGGTGTTATTGTTTTAGGTTCACAGGTGTTCTGCTTTTCATTTGTAAAATATCACTTTTTCCAAAGAGACAGATGTGACCCAAAAAGAAAGAAAGACAAAAACAAAATAAAACATGCAAATAAAAGTCTTTCTTAAGAGTTTTTCTAAAATCTTTGTGCTTTCAAATCTCACAGTTTGGTCAATTTTCACCTCAGAACACAATTAATCTTTATACCAAAAGACAGAAAAAGTGCAATATAAAAGCCCTTTAATAAATTACCCCATTAAAAATGTTCAGTTTGTGTTTTGAAGCTACATTATAGTGAATATTATCTCCACTTCATTTACATTGCCTGTATGGAGAAGCAGAAATATTAGAAACACATTATAACTAATGTAACAGAGTTTAAACATTAACAATACAGCCTCAAAAACATGCGCTGATTAACCTGTTTGGGACCCCATGAGACATCTAGATTTTGACATACGGTACATTTTCAAAACAGGGCAGATTTTCTAGCAAATTAGTATTTATTCAAATGATCCAAACAACAGCTGGCAATTTATTTAATTACAACAAATTACAACTAGGTTTAATTAACGCCGCTGTCATGCAGTATGTACCTCATTTACATAGCCTATGTGGAGGAGCAGAAATATTACAAACACCTAATCGCTCATATCAATCAGGTGGATCAAGGAACAGCCTCAAAAACATGCTCGGGTTCACCTGTTTGGGGACCCCATGTAGGCTGTTGGGCCCCTACTGACAACCTATCCAGCTAAATTTTGACACAGGCTCCATTTTCAAGACAAAATTATCTAATAAAGCAGGAGCTGCCACAGCTGATATTATATTTTTATTGGTGCTGTTATACAAATTACCAAAAAAAACAATAGACACACATTGACCTCTGGGGCTTTAGGGGCCTCTGGGGGCCCTGAGACATTTGCCTGGTTTTCTTGATTGGTAATTAATGCACAATGCAGTGACAACAACAATATTTGTTGTTTCACAACTAAGTATTATTACAGGTAGGATATACTCCACAGTGTATTGTTGTTTGTGTTTTTTCCGTCAGCCCACATGAACTTACAAAGCACAAAAATACAGTTGCAGTGGTGAAACATTGACAAGAACAAAACTTCTTACATGCTTTACAAAGGTTCCCTTTCTGAAACACATTCATCATTCATCCAGAGAAAAAAACTCATCAGAAATTAATGATGTTTTACTAAATAGTGAGGCCCTTAAATCATCAGTAGTTCAAAATGGCTCCAAATTTATGTAACTGCAAAGACTAAATGCCAGACAGACGATGACACGCTTCCTCCTTCATCACAACTCCTTCCTCATTGGTGGAAGAAGTGAGGAGGAGATACAAGTGGAGGAAGCATGGACGCATAAATATGATATTGGAAACCCAGACTGCTGATCTCTTTGAGGCCACTGGATGTCGCTCTCCTCCTTCATCATGACTTCGTTGTCTTCAGAGGCCAATTAAACAGCTGATTTAAAGGGACAATCAGTGATCTGTATGTAAACAAGAGAATAAAAAGCACCAAAAACAAAACACAGGACTGTAACACGTTAACATTCTCACACTGTAAATTATTTACAGCTCTTTTTATGCTGAGAAAAACAGTAGAAAATAACAAAATGTGAGTCAACATTTAAATCTGATGTTGTTAAAGGTCGATTTACATCCATAATATTTTGTAAATTAGTGCTATTTCCCATCTATAACTGAAACCCCTCAATAACATATGTGAAAATACCGGCTATTCATATTGTAAACAATGATTGGGCCTTTAAAATGTCTGCTTATATTTGTTGTTACATTAATTTCAAAAAGGAAAATAGATTCTGAATCTTTTTTAAAATTAATTTTGAGGTGAATCTTCCTTTTGTCTCTGAACTAACAGACAAAACATCCACACAGCAGATCCTCTTCATGTCTTCAAGTGTATGAATGATGAGCAGCCAATCACACCTTTATTTAAACCCTCATACCGATGACGGGCCAAAAAAACATCTTCTTTGCTTTTCTTTCAGGATCCTCTGTCAACAACAAACTCCCCTCATTCACAGCATCACACTACCGGCTGGACGAGTTCACCTCCAACATAAGAGTAGTGGATCGATTTCAGCCCACATTAGGACATTTAAAGTATTTAGTATTTAGTGGAAGAATTGGATGGAATAACACATGACACAACGTGAGGAAAGCGAGATTTGGACATGTATATGTAAAGCCAAAATTTTTTACTATTTATAAGCAGGAATCCAGAATTTTATAATTACACAAGTGTAAAGTAAAGTGAAGGCAACACTGCAGAAAAGTATAACCACACATGAAAATGTCAGACTTTTAAAAAATCATATATTACTTCTTTAATTAACTGTTTTATACATATTAAATGTTATTTTCCTATATGAGGGTGTAAATGTTGTAGTAAAGTGTCTCCACACTGCAAGAAATTGTGGTAGGAAAGTAGATAATGTACTTTATTTTATTTTATTTTATGTACATTTACATAAAAAACAATGACTACACATATTTATATTAAACAAACAAATAAACAAACAAACTCTGAATCCCTAAAACTCCAAAAAATCTCACTGTCCTCAATATGAGCTATAGGCTATTAACCCTGTTTAAATGATATTGAGGACATATACCAGCAGTGGGAAAGTGTGTGCTGACACACATTAGGCTTATTTTAAAGCAAACAACTTGAGCAACATCTATCTGAAAGTGTTTTTTTTTTTTTTAGCCAAATGTAGTGTTTGAATCATCACATTTTCATGTCATCTCATAATAATCTCAAACATTAAAGGGAAATAATATGTTTCTATGTTTGAACAGGTGACAACTGGAGTTTAATTTTAATTGTATGCTTTAATTGAGCAGGTGATTTCAGTTTTAATGAGGCTACAATGTTTAAGTTGTCTTTATTATAAACATTTATTTCATAAAAACAACAAAGATTCTCTTCTGACTGAAAACTAATCATTATATTGGGCCTCTACATGTGAATAAAACACAATGGAGATAGATTTAATGATCATCTACAAGTGATCAATAACAATATTTTGATGCTTCGCAGTCTGAGAGAAGCAGAAGCTGCTGCTTTTATTTTGAACGTGATGACCGGAGGTTCATTGAGGCTGACTCGACACACTTTCTGTCCGACCCCTCCTTCAGCTGAGCAGCCTGAGCTGCTCCGAGGTGACGGAGCCAGCCGGTCCTGCCCTGGTGCAGAGGGAGGAGCGGCGGAGCGAGGACTGCGCACCTCCTCCGGCCGCAGGCTCGGACACAAGCCGGGGATGGCGTCGCTCGGTGCGGGGCTGCATCTCATCCGCAGGCGGGCAGCGAGCAGGAGCGCAGCGGTGGAGAGGAGGAACCTGCTGACGGTGTGCAGGTGGGAATTCCTCAGTCTGTTCTGTGTTTATGTGACAGGGAGGATGAAACGGCGTCTTCAGCTGAATTTCTGATGGCAGATGTGTTTATTCATAATTTCAGAGGCGGATTTGTTTGAGGTTGGTTTTAATGGGAGCAGGGCTGCAACCCCTGCCTCCCTCCTTAATTGATAATAATTAACTTTATATGCACACAATCCAAGAAAGCAAGAAAGTCTGTTTGTTGGATGAGTTGCATTATTTACTGCAGGCAAATGCCTCTATCATGTGTATTTTGTACATCCTCACCATCTCTCTCTCTCTCTTAAACTCACACACACATTGGTGTCCATCACTACCAGCCTCCACAACCCCCATTAAACATTCATGTAGTCACATCTCAGTTTTAATGACCTTCAGTTCAGTGTAGGATTATGAACAGGATTTTAGAAATGGCAAGAACCACGAGTCCAA
The DNA here is from genome assembly GCF_963924715.1 of Thunnus thynnus. Lineage (NCBI taxonomy): Eukaryota > Metazoa > Chordata > Actinopteri > Scombriformes > Scombridae > Thunnus > Thunnus thynnus. The sequence goes on along the minus strand of NC_089526.1, from coordinate 16,473,715 downwards.
ATTCCTCCATCACAACCCCACCGCCTAAGAAATGTTCCCCAAAAAAAACAATTTGTCTGATTTTGTCTCATTTTTATATTCATGTAACTGTATGATTATACTTTCTGTAAATTTTATCTTCCTTATTGATGATCTAAAGACTGTTTAGCCTCTAAAATGGAGACTTTGTGCTTTTTTGTGAAGATGCTGAGTTTAGAAAACACAATAATCCGGGTGTTTTTGGAGAATATATAGTAAACATGTAGAAAACAATACCAAGGATATAACCTTAGTGTGCTCAATTCAATTGTTCAATGCATCCATGATTGATAAGGGAGGACTGATGGATGGATGGATGGATGGATGGATGGATGGATGGATGGATGGATGGGTGCTGGATCAGTTGAAGTGAAAAGCACTCTGCTGTGAGTATTGATTTGTGGTCCTCTCAGTGCTGCTGGCAGATGTCACTTACTGACCGTTGGTCCCTGTGGTGCGTTTAAGACTAGAAGAAGAGTTGAAGGGGTCAGAGAGAAAAAGAAACATACAGAGGTGTGTAGTCTCATTTTGGCACCAAAACAATGTCTACAGTTCAGAAAGCAAATTAATAATGCACCGCCTGCTCCTGTTGTTGTTCTGCTCGGCCTCTTCAGGGACAAATCTGGCGGGTTAGAAATGAAAAAAACAAACAAGTAGATTTTTCAGGCTTCAGGATGTTCAGGTGTGACTGTGCTGACTTATGAAACAAATACATGTAAAAGGGACAAATATGTGTAATTAGGCACAGGTGCTCCTCGCTGGCCTCGCTGGTCCTTTCCGCCTCCGCACCAGCCACCAACTCACTGACTGGCACAAGCGGAGGAGGGAAAAGAGTGAGAAGAAGAGTGATGGCAAACTGACAAAATGAACGGAGAGAAGATGAAATATTACTGTGAGTAAAAGGAGTGAAGGAAAGACTGAACAAAACACAGGAAGAGTTTTAACCCCTTACATAAAGTTTCCCCTTTGTTTCCAATTTTACGCTTAAAGGTCGTCAAAATCATTTTATTCCAACTATTTGGATAATCAGCTAATTATTTCATACATTCACTGGTTCCAGCTTCATAAAATGTGAAGATTTGAAGCTTTTGTTTACGATGTATGATAGTAAACTTAATGTTTTTGACTGTTGGTTGGACAAAACAAGCTATTTAATACGTTTATATTTAATACCTCACGTTGGGCTCAGTTTTATAGACAAAATGGTAACACAAGAAAAAAAGTTGTCAATAATGCTAATAATCTTAAGTTTGAGCCCCATTATCATATATGTTATGTATCAGGTTATTCCAGCTTCTCATTGGAAGATGTGTTTTTTATTTATGGCTGAAGTATTCTCGGGGTCTTGTGCTTGATTTTATACATGTTTCCCTCAAATTCAGTCAAGTATTTGGTATCTTTGGGAAGTTGAGGATCTACACTAGACGTTAAAGTTCAGTTGGCTTTAACAATTTGAGTCTGCACAGCGTGGATCCACTGGCAGGCTGCTGCCTTTTTTAAGTGACGATCAGATCGCTGCTGGAAGTGTCAGAGGGAGGTCGAGCTATTATATCTGCAATAGTCTTCAACTCAACTACAATTCACCCATCGATTCTCCCACTATGTCAGTTTGTTTTTTATTCATTCTCTTGCTGCTCTTTTCTGTTTTGGTCGCAGTTATAGATAGCATGGAGCACTGCGGTGTGAATTTTGTCTTATTTTTGTGTATTTCTCGCTGCATTAGATGAGATGCTGCAGAGGCAAAAAATAAATTAAGAAAAGTAATTTCACTGTCCACAGTAAACACTGCAGCAGCTGTGCTGACACGAATTAAAACAGCGTCACACTTCATCATCAGCCTGCTGGTTTCAGTGTTTGGACTCCATGTTTGCTATAAGCAGGACTGTGTGTTGTGTACACTCACTCAAAAGTCTAATAATAATAGAAAAATCAACAGCATCATTCTGGTTGTAAGTACTTAAATTCAAAATATATAAGTAAGGTGGAATAAGCAGTTAACTGGGGAATGTTTGACCATTTCTTTGTGAATTACCTAGTTGGAAATGGCCTCAAGCACTGAAAACAATACTTCTTCTGTAGAAGGTCCAGGTCTTGTTTTTTTAGGTCAAAGTAAGCTTCGTAACACATCACCCCCTCTTCTCCTCTGCTGACACTTTTTATGTCGACTCACTCAGCTTTTCCTCCATGTCTGGTTCAGTTGACCTTCTGTTATGCAAGCTGGAGACACTGTGAACCCTCCAAATGATTATGTTGATGCACCTTTTTCAATTAATATTTTAATAGTTTGAGTCACAGCACTCAAAAATACTGACTGCTGACATTTGCCTCCAAAGTTTGGACTGCTGAGTGTTCAATTGAAGACCTCACTCTTTGCACTTAAATACCCTGCACACCCACGCAGGTGTTGTCACCTATTCTGTCAGATTAAATCTCCTCTCACGTTGACTCAGGGCAGAGCTGTGCTGGCGATTCTGCTGAGATCATCAAACTCAATGGAAGGTCTACATGTGATGTCATTGTACGAAGCAGCAACGCTTTCTAAGAGGCTGTGTAATGTTATCTATCCAAGGACACAGTTTTCTGAATGAGTTGATGGACATTTCAGGGAAATACCAAGTGTGCACAGTCTGCACACATCTACACAATAGGCCTTTTTTTCACAGCAGACATCATAGCAGGAAAAGCACAGGTGTCACTGTAATGGGGGTCTATTTTCTCTGACTATCTGTATGTTACAGTTTATAACGCCCCCGTTAAGTCTCTTTTATATCGTTGATAGTAGTGACAGCCTACAGTCTCTGCGTTGTGTTTTGATGATGGTGGTGGAGTAACAGCTGACAGTTGGTAGATGACACAGACAGCTCCGATGTCGATTCAGTGATGAGTTGTTTATTGCTTACAAGCACTTTGGGATTTGGGGGGATACAAGCCTGGTCTTAGTAAAACTGTTCAGTATAAAATAAAATTATAATCAAAGGAAACTTACAATGAATGATTTCTGTAGCCAAGCTCAATAACCTTTAAATGACAAATTATAGGGCCAGCAGTGTAACCTTGACCAGGATCGATGACTTACGATATGACAAATTACACAAAGACACTATTGATACAGATGGATCAGTACACGTAGATAATCAATCTAGATGTCTGTAAAGTTATAGTTAGTAATAAAGTTTCTCTCAAGTAGGCTAAACATGAATATTTACAGTTCACACACTCACCTGGGGGATATAAGCTGATCTGACTTGTTCCCCCGGGATAGGCTTTATAGCTGCATCGTTACCTTGGATACTGTGTCTAGTAATAAATATGAAATATAACAGCATAAAAATATGAAAATAACAGCAATATGTTCACCTTACAACTGTCAAACAAAGGTAAAATTACTGCCAAAATTATATTCTGTATTACAAGATTTTACATTAGACATAGTAACCATTTAAAGCTTAAATTATGTATTTAAGGTAACATATAAGAGGCATATGTTACATTACTAATGACGTTAACGATGGCTCAGTTCTCAGCCATGACAGTGTGACTGTCCGCCAGCATGACACAATACCAGACCCCTGATTTTATATTAACACCTGTGTTTTTCCTACTGTGACATCTCACTGTGTTTGTAGTGATAGCTATTTGTTGTGGTGTTTTAAATAGTTAAAACTAATAGTTTAAAATAAGTTGTCACATCATGAGTCTGTGAAAGTTAGTATTTTTTGATGTTGGAATGCAGAAAACAAATCGTTCTCCGCTTCTGTAAAAAATGAACCAAGCTGATGTTGATTATTGTTGTCAGTCGCCTAGCAACAAGGTTCTCACGACTTAAAGCCACTTGAACGCCGATATCGTGTACTCTCATTGTTGGAAACACAATCTCAGGAGTTTCATTTGAATACAGTGAGAACACCTGTGTGGGTGGACGCTACTGTTGATGTGTCCTGTTGAAGAGCAGGATCTCAGATCCTCACAGGACTAAGCGCTTTATTCAGCTGATACAGTAGAAAGATCAAACTGTTTAACTTATATAAGTTAAAAGCATCTTCACAATGATATTATTTCTGTCTTTCATAGTTCTTTTTATTATTATTTATTATAAAGAAGACTATTCCTACCCCTTTACTGTCTCTTGGTTAATGTTATACTTGCTCTCCTTATAGAAGGATGTGCAACATGATATGCAGAAGATCATGAATGTATTTTGGCCCTAAACCATCCAGTGCTTTATAAACCCACAGTATTTGAAATCAGTTCTTTGACAGACAGGAAGCTGCTGTAAAGATCTGAGAACTGGAGTCATATGATCCACTCTCTTGGTCTTAGTGAGGACTTGAGACACTGTTACAGTAGTCGAGTCTACTGAAGATAAATGCAGATAAAGTTTTTCCAAATCCTGTTTAGACATAAGTTCTTTAATCCTTGATATATTCTTCAGGTGATAGTAGGCTGACTTTGCACAGCACTGAGATCCAGTAATACTAAGACTGAAATTCTGCCACTGTGTTTAAATGGATGTCGTTAACCTTAACAAGAGCAGTTCTCAGTGCTGTGGTGTGTTTAAAATCCTGACTGGAAGACATCAAAACAGTTGTTTACTGCCAAGAAGTTGGTCAGCTGTTGAAAAACAGCTTTTTTTTAAATGATTTTACTTAAAACAGGAGATTTGATATTGGCCTATAATTGTTTCTAAGTGAAGTGTCTAGACTGTTGTTTTTTAAGAGCGGCTTGATGACGGCAGTTTTCAGACCCTGTGGGAAGAAACCTGAGAGAAGAGAGACGTGTTTATAATTTGTAGGAGATCTGAGGCCGTGCAATTTGAAAACATTTTTGAAAAAGCTGGAAGGCAGAATATCAAGGCAGCAGGAGGAGTATTTCAGATGTTGTATAATGTCCTCCAGGTTTTTATGGTTGATTGGATAAAATTGTGTCATGCTACTTGAATTGATTTTAGGGGACACAGGGACAACACATATCCTGTACCTGACATGGAGGCACATTCACTGCAGGCCCTGGTGGATAGAAGTTCAGAGGCTACTGACATAGAGGGGTTTTGTTATCCTGTTGACAGCAGCAAACAAGGCATGTGAATTATTATTGTTTTTGGTGATGATGTGAGAGAAGAAGGACCGCCTCTCATTTTTAAATGCGAAATCTCTCTCTATAGATGTCATAATGAACCTGGAGATTTGTTTTTCAACACCTGCGTTCAGCTTTTTGACTCTTTTTTCTATTCTGACCAGCATGGTATTTCTCCATGGAGATCTTTTCTTTCTGGAGACCACCTTCACCTTAGTGGGTGCAATGGCATCAATAACATTTGTAATTGTAGGATTGAAATGATTCTACAAGCTCATTGACTGAGACCCAAGAGAGGGTGGCTGTGGAAGAGAAAGCCTGAATAAATATTTCACTGGTGTTCTCAGTGATATACCGTTTTGTGATCACCTCTGTTTGAACATTTGTGTGCACGATAGCACTCTCAGAGAAAACACAGGGATGATAAGAGAGAGCAACAACAGTCACCACAACCTTGGAAATGTTCAGACCCTTAGAGATGATTAAGTCCAGAGTGTGTCCCTCGTTGTGTGTGGGCTCCATCACATGATGAGTCAGTCCATATTTATCAAGAACACAACATAGTTCTGTCCTTGAGGTCGTCAACATGGGTGTTAAAATCACCAACAATAACTACACAGTCAAAGTCAATACAGATTATAGACGGCAGTTCAGCAAAGTCATCAAAAAGGTTACACAGTATTTAGGTGGCCTGTAGATATTTAGGAACATAGCTTGAGAGGAGGAATTAAGCTGGAGCCACATATTTAAAAGAATCAAATTTTCCATAAGACATCTGCTTTCATTGGAGGGAATTGTGAAACAAAATCGTGAAGCAACTTCACTTCCTTTCTTTTGCACTCTTACTTAACTCAAAACTGAAGTTGGGAGGAGTTGGCTCGATAAGAACAGCTGCACTGTTATCTTGGTCCAACCAAGTTTCAGTTAAAAACATAAAATCAAGATTGTGCTTGATAATAAAATCATTTTCCTGCCAAAGACCTGATGTTAAATGAAGCTAGATTTAGTTAAAAGTATTATCTGATTAATTTTTTGTGACGGGCTCTGGCTGACGAGGAATGGATGCTAAGTTTGCAGAACTGGTCGAGTGCTTCCTGCTTCTTAGCAGATTCACCGTTGTTTATCTATTACCTATCGGCACACTGGGCCCCGGCTTTTCCTGGGGAGAGTCATGAGTGCTGTCAGCCTTGTAGTCTGGACCCAGCAGATATCAGTTAGAGCATGCTGTATTTTGTACACGGACAGCTGGACGTGCTGTGTTTTTATCAGGCTTTGGAGGCAGAGGATGATTCATCCAGGCCTGAGATGTCAAAAACCATATCCAAGTGTGTGTCAAGGGCCGAAACATGATCATTTTGAGTATTTATTCCTGTACTTCTGTGGACGGTTTGTCAAAGAACGTCAAAAAGAATCTCCACACTGTACAATGATATGATTTCTAAGACAAATACAATATGTAGCGCATTGTCTGCTGCAGGTGTTCTTAAACTTTGAGCTGGCAGTCATTACTCATTATCAACAGCAGAATACTGAAGATGTGTTTATTTCAGGATTTCAGGTTTTCTCGTGTGCGTAGATTTCTACTGTGTGAATGTTGGAAAGAGGAAATAGCTGAGAGGATAAGTGCAATGTACTCTACAGAGAGGAAATTGGCCCTTTCTAACTGTCTGTGTAAGAACAGGGCTGAAGTGTCTGAAAGTTAATGTATGTGATATGTAAGTAAAAACCCTGCTTTTACTCATGGAAATGAGCAGAAATCTTTTGAGTTTTTGCCTGTTTTCACAGGAAGCGCACACGGCTGCTAAGCAACGAGAGAGAGAGATGAAGTCAGATTATTTAGTTGACGTAAAGGTCTACACACAGTTTGGCAGAATCTGCAGCAGCCTTGTCCATTAACTCTCCTTCCTGCCTAATTAGTTGAAACCAGATTAGACAGAGTCGGCCGGTGCACAATGACTGTCATAGTGGGAAGCGCATTATGACTTGTTTCATCCCAGACGATTAATCAAAGCTTCATTACAATGTTGGAGGCCAGATGTGTTTATTTTCCTTGGCGATTAACTCATGACAGAAATGAGAAATTCCCAGTAAGGAAATTAGTGTTACACCATTATCTTACATAAATTAAGATGATTCTTCTACTCTGTTTGTTTGTTTGTGTGCACATTTACAATCCCAAGCAAGTTTTTTGTGTTTCCCTGACAGACTGATTGCAACATCATTCAGTCTGGGATCAGACAGAGAAATACTTTGATGTGTAGCAAATCAGCATTGATTGCTCATGTATAAGCATCCCGTCCAATAACTGATTTTAGTACCAATCTGTTAAAATCTTTTTTTTTTGTCTTTTTTTGTATTCAGGTTTTCAGTGAAGACTCTGCTAGACCGCTCCTGTTTTGACACAATAGATGACTCATCTCCAGAGTTCATTAACTTCGTCTCCATCCTGGAGCACATCCTCAGTCATCGACTTAAAGGTAAAAACACACTGTCATCCACATGCATATACATGCAGACACATGAAGCCCAAATTCACCTCAAACACACAGGTGATTATAACAAAACATATACAATATATGCAGGTTTAAATCTGCAAAATGCAAGAGTCTCTTCAGGCATTTTTTACTTTAATTTAATAGCTGATAGTAGAGAGTGACAGGAAACGTAGAGGGAGAGAGAAAGAGATGGATGATATGTGATAAAGATCCTCAGCCGGAAATGAGCAGGGGACATCGTGTTACATATGTCCTTCACTTCTGGCCCATCAGGAGGCCTCAATATGCAAGATTTTTATGTGAAAATGTACCGACTTGACAGTCTGAAACATAAGTTTGGGTTGCAAGGAGCATCTCATTTTTCTTTATTGATGTTGTCATTTTACTCTGGTGTAAAACTAATTGAACCCTTTACAGCTACAAAAAGTAATTCAAGTCCAATTTATGTCTCTTCAATATCATTTCTAAGTCCTTCCCAACAAGAAATCACCTGTCTTCACTGACATTTTGTATAACAAGTGCAAAGCTGCTTTGTGCATGTTTAAAATTCAGAGCAATATAAATGCAGACTCATGCTCGTACAAATCTGTTTCTGTCTTGTTGTCTCTTAGGTCAGACAACTTGGTTTGGCTATGAGAGTCCTCGGAGTTTCTGGGATTACATAAAAGTAGCCTGCAGTAAAGTCCCTCATAATTGTATCCGAAGCATCGAGAGCATGGAGAACGTGCGATCGTCGAGAGCTAAGGTGAGGATGAAAGCATCTTCTTGGCTTGAAAGCGTGTCAGATTGAATTATCTGGGGCAGCAGGGGGGACATGAAACTTCAAACTGTGGATTTGATAAATAATAAAAAATTATATATTTAATATGGACAAAAATAATATGAAGCAATATCAGTTTTATATGAACAGTTTTGAGTCTGAAAATATTCTGATTTACAGCACACAGATAATGCTGAATCATGCATTTGTAATTTTAGCCTACTTTGCAACATCCACTCAGAAAAGAACAAAGGGGACTCAGTCAAAAAAATGTTAATAACACACACACACACACACGTTCTTAAAAAACGTGACTCGGTTTTACTCTGTGGATCAAAGAGCAAAAAACTGGAGCTAACATTGTTTTGCATTCAGGTTGTAGGCGAGAACAGGACACACACACACACACACACACACACTCTAAATGATCCTGTTGGCTATTCAACACATTTTCTATGATTTCCAGTCATGAGACCTGCCTGCCAAGCATACAAATGACTTTATGAACTTTTAATAAAGCGATAAAAATACCAGGACGGGATTTACGTGATTTCTGCATGACATGTCATTAACAGCCGTTTGATCAAAGCCTTCGTGTACTTTATTTCCACTCTGCAGCTCATTATTATCCTGTATGTAGTGTCACTGGTTGTCTAGACAATATAAGCTGCTACTAACAGTCATTGTTTTGTTTCTCTCTCTTTCTCTCTCTCTGTAGGGCAGGGCATGGATCCGAGTGGTTTTGATGGAGAAAAGACTGTCAGAATATATCTCATCTGCACTGAGGGACTTCAAAACCACCAGGTCTTAATAGGATGCTCATATACACACAGTTTCCCCCCTCAGCACAGTTATATATATGTTTTATGAAAGCAAATGTAAAAATATCCCTCTCCAGAGTGAGAGTGCTGCATGTTAACTTAGATCGTCACATCTCGGAGCTGCTCTGCTCTTTCCTTTCACTTCCAGTCAGTTGGCCAGAGGAGTGGGAGTTAAATAAATGCCAATAATGTGTGTACATGTGTTGACCGTAGGAGGTTTTATGAGGATGCAGCGATCATGCTGGGAGAGGAGGCGGGGCTGTTGGCGGACACGCTCATCGGACTCAACACCATCGACTTCAGGTACTAATCCTGTTCTTCCTCCGTCCTGCTTTCTGTCCTTGTTGCTCTGTCGGTGTGTAGCTTTCTCTGTGTGAGATACATGTTTGGATAAAAAGAAAAGCAACAACCGCCTTTGACCAACTTTGAGGGTTATCAAAAGTGTTTCATCTAAATAGATTGCAAAGGAGAATGCAGTTAGCTGCATTTGACTGAAATAGAAATACATTATAGTTTAAATACTATATAATAAATAGGAAATGGACCAGAAATACAATACAATAAAATAGTATTTCAGTAAAAATCGCTTTTTTGAAGTTCACAATGCATTTAATTTAGATAAACAGCATTAGTTTAGTCACTGTGTTAAGCATATAAGTGTGTTTCAGTCAGTTTTGATGGGGTTGCTGGTTCATTGTCCCTTTTGGCCAATTCAGTTTTCCTGCATTATCTCCCTCATGTATATTCATAGGGTGGACAAAATATTAGGAGCAATTTTCAATATAATATAAATGATATGATGGATTAAAGTGCTCAGTGAGTGTAATTTTGCAGTGTTTTATGAAAGATGCATTTAACTTAAGTTAATTACAGCTTAGTGGCCCGTTGATCACCAGTTTTTACAGCAGTATACGGTAATTACAGGAGAGACAAAAGAGGCCAGAGGGTTGCTGCTGCTGTGCAAACTGCAGGTGCATCAGTTGCAAACATTACAGAATTTTGTGATGGGGCAAGGTAGTGGTGACTCAGTGGTGACCCAAACACTAAACACTGAACTTTGTTAAATGTTGCAAACTAAAGTCTAAAAAAATGAATCAACACATCTGACAGCCTCCACAAAACCTGAAAAGTTTTAGTTTTCTCACATAGAGGACAGGAAATGAGTTGTGGAAGTTTGGTTAACATCACAAATTCAGACCTTTTATATTAAATTAGACATTCTTTGATAAAATTAGTAGTGCTCCAGAGAAATACACCATTATCTGACCACACTGAACTCAAACATGCTGTTAAAAGTCATTTCTTGTATCTCCTACAGTCATGTGATTGCTTTGACTTTCCATCCTGTCGTCTCTGTAGCTTCTGTCTGAAAGGAGAAGGTCTGGACGGCAGCAGCCCCTCCGTGATCGACTACACGCCTTACCTGAAGTTCACTCAGAGGTAAATGAGGTCAAATAATTCCCACCACACACTGCAAATAGTCATCAGTGTACTGTGCAGGACTTGTACTTACATGAGGCACGTTGTCGTTCCCTGCGCAGTGCAGACAGCATCAGCAGTGACGAGGAGGAGATGAGGACTCTGGGGAGCAGCGGCAGTGAGAGCAGCACCCCTGACAAAACGGCCACCGCCGCTTCCATCTTTACCGAGCAGAGCAACTTGGTCAGCAAGTGTAAACGCTTTGAGCAGAAGTATCGCATGGCGCTGGAGCAGAAGGTAGCACCTATTTTTTGTGTGTAACGTGACTTTTGGATAAATAAATGAGGGGTAATGCTGGTGTGACATCTTCCTTGATGCCTGTGTGCTAATTAGGCTTGAATTCTGAAATGCCAGGAGGAAAAAAGTCCTGTGAGGCATCATTTTTTTGACAAACAGCTAGATGTTATTTATTGCATTCAAACCTCCCTAATGTTGCTTTCCTCTGTGGCTTCGGGATGACAAAGCTGCCACGCTCCCTGCTCTCTGGTTATTTCATTTACTTGAAGCGAAAACAAAGGAAATCAGATGTGTTTTCATAAAGCAGTGCCTTCACAGTATCAAACAAATGAAAAACAGAGTGTGTTTGCCTCTGTGTGTGTGTGTGTTTGTCTCAGGGTTACCTGGAAGAGCTGGTCCGTCTACGTGAAGCCCAGCTGTCGGAGGCCGTATCTCATAACAAAGCTCTTCAGCAGAGCCTGGCAGACACACACCTCTCCCACACACTGGAGAAAGAGCAGCTTGAGTACATCATCCTGGAGCTTCAGGACCAGCTGTGAGTTCACTCTGCTTTCTGTGCGTTCCTGTGTTTGTCGGTTAGTGCACGTGAGGTCGCTGACGATTAGGGTGGAGCGCGCTGTGCAGCGGATCCAGCTGTGAATTTGACATTCAGGACACAGCGAGAGGCCTTCGAGGTCGCAGGTGGTTTAGTTGTGTGTTCTTGAATCGATCCCAGTCAGCGCCGCTTTTAGCTACGAGGAAAAGCTGCGTCAGCGTTGCATCTTTCCAGTAAAGTTCTAATCAGTGAGAAAGCCATTTCTCTGTTTGATCACTATTTCATTGTGGGCTGCAAAAATCTCTCAAGTGGATTTGTGTCACGATCTCTGGAAATGAAGCTGCAGTCTGAAGCCAGCGGGATGAGTCAGTGGTTTGGATGTTTTCAAATGCAAATAGAGGGAAAATCACTGTGACATGCAACGTGAGGCGCTGAGACGAGCAGAGTGAGATGCTGTGACTGTGAATATAATCAGGAAAACAGCAAGAATGACAGCGTGAGCCGGGGAATATTTAGAGAGGAAAACATATAGGTCAAACAGTGATGATAGTAAAAACAAAAAAGCACCATTAAAGTGTTGAATTAGTTTTTTTTTTTGTTTTTTTTTAAATAATCAATAACAGATGTGGGAGATCGACTGTGTTTGACCACATATGGGCTTATAAAGCAGCTTTATGATTCTGATACAGGATATTTGGGAGTTAAAAAATCTGATATCGGCTGATATTTTACTTTTACAGAAACACATAAACATTTTTTAATAAGAATCTCTTAGATTTGGTTGTTACATAATTGTGACCAGAATATGTACTGTACTGAGCGGGACATTTTATTTTTGAAAAATAAACCTTTTGATACTCTCTGAAGGACAAACTAAGAGACTGTTTTTGTTACTTATTGGATAACTGTATGTGCAGACACAATTATATCTGTAATAATCTAATATTGGCCAATAATATCTTATGTTTTATGGTCTATTTTTACCTTTCACCTTTTGATTGTATGTATACTTTTTGCAGGATCTTATAAATATTTGTCTACCTGTGAAGAAGGTTTTATCATGCTGTATTTCTGTAATTTGGCAGTCTGGTCTATTCTATACACATAACATCTATTGCATGTCTGTCTGTCCTGGAAGAAGCAGCCCTCATCTGTTGCTCCTCCTGAGATTTCCTCTATTTTTTCCCCTGTTAAAAAGGCTTTTTTGGGGGAGTTTTTCCTTATCTGAATCGAGGGTGTAAAGATAGAGGATGTTGTATTGCTGTACAGATTGTAAAGCCCCCTCAGGCAAACTTGTGATTTGTAATATTGGTTTACACAAAAAAAATGGATTTGACTACTTGTTTCAGTCCTTTTTTATCTTATTTGTCTCTTCAGTGACTGCATTTGTGCTGATATTGAAGATATTACATTCTCTTGATGCATTGACTGACTCTCGAGTTTATTAGGTTCTAACTTTGGCCGCTTGTATCTCCAGAACAGTTCTGAAGAACAATGATTTGCGGTCCAGACAGGAGTTGACAGCCCATCTGACCAATCAGTGGCCATCTCCTGATGCTTTGGATGCCAACGCTGTCGCCTTGGACACGCTGCTGTACAGGAAGAACACCGGACAGTGGGAGGAGTACGTAGATGATATTCCAGATTCAGTTTGGTTATTTTTTTTATTATTGATTAATCTATTTTTAGTTATACATTTTTAATGAATGGAGTAATTGTTGAGTGTATAAAATGCCAGAAATGGAGAAAATGCTTCTTCCCATTTTCCATACCCAGTCTAAAACAGTCTAAACCCAAAAGATTACATTTAAAGTGATCTAAAACAGAGAAAACCAGATAATAATCTGTTCTGAGAAGCTGGAACCAGCTAATGTTTGGCATTTTTTCTTGATAAATTACTTGAACGATTGATGATAAAAATAGTTAGTTTTCTGTAAACTGACTAATTGTTTCAGCATGTGTGATCTCTCTTTGCAGAAAGAGTTTCCAGAGTCTGGAGCAGCTGTCTGCAGACATGAGCCTCTCACAGACTTCCCTAGAGCGGTCAAACACACTGAGTCTGGAGGCCAGACCAGCTGGCACACACTGGCCCCGCCAAGGTACATCTCCTCCTACGCACTGCTGTCCACCTCTGACGCAAGTATTGACCCCTGTGTATTGTGTGTTTCAGGTAAAGAGGAAACTCCATCTCTCAGAGGTCTATGTGGCTCCCTGACCTCAGTCGCCAGCTACAAATCTCTGGCCAGCCTGAAGTCCAGTGAGTGTTTGGCCAGTCCCGCCACAGAGATCAGCAGTCCAGGCATCACCCCTTCATAGGGAACGGAGAGCTGGATGACACGTCACCTCCAGGGCCAGACAATCCAGGAACCTTCCCAGTATAGGTGATATTAACTTGCTGTTTGTAGAAGTTTATATTCTGTATTTGGAGCCCAGAGCTTTTAACAGATGGACGTCAGGTTTACAAGCTGAGAATCTGGAGTAGCATGAATTGTGTTAAAACTCAGATCAGCTCCAACAGACCATGTCATGTCTTAACAATGTACCGTTCAGTTGAAACACTCCCTTGTAAAAGTTGTAACTTCATAGATACATTATGTGTTTGATTTGTTTTGTTTGTTGGTGTTTTATCTCTGAAGCATCTTCTTTTTTCTTTCTTGGAAATGCATTAAAAGAAATAGAAAGTTGATGTAGGAATTACTGTGTCACTTTACACTATTGAGAAGACAGTGATGATGTTTTTACAGGAGAATATAGCATGCAGAAAATCACTGACTAGCTCAGATTAGACAGTTTAGGAGAATCACAAAATACTGAAAGTCTCAGTCAGTGTTTGGTCTCTTGAATGTCACTGATAATTGTTTCCTACAGTTAAATTATTCCTTTAATATCTTCTATGCTGCCGCCCTTTCTTATAATTGTGTTCTCTATTGATTCATTTCTTTGATTTGAGGTTGCACTCTTGTCAGATAATTATGTCATCAGTGTTATGTTGCCAGCATTGTGCATAATGCAGTATTATGTTATTCTGTTCTCAGGTAACGGCCTCTATGATTAATATTCACCCTTCATTTTAGCTTTATCAGACACAGACTATTGTTCTTATTCCCTTTAATTATCCAAATGCTGTATTTCACATTCGTTGCTAGTTACCACAAATAGATCATTCCAGAAACTCAGAATAATCTGTGTAAGGCTTCAGTAACGAACATCCTGCAGTTGGCATCGTGTTCAGGTGAACGGATATGTGGAGAATGTGAAATGAGACATTTGCAGACTGTCAGTATAGTGTGATTTGTGTTATTGGTGACTAGCCGCGTACCTCAACACTGAACTCATGAGAACTTTACTATTTGCCTTTTAGCTTGTTCCAGCAGTCATTTGCACAGACATGTAACAGATGTTTTACTGGATTTATTTGCCTTTTTATCCTTCATTTTGAATAAACTCCACTTGCAAAAACGAAAGTTTGACATTTTTGTTTCTTGTCCACTATGAACACGTGTGATACAAGGTCATGAAAAAATAGATCAATGAAAAGAATTTCCAAAGAAAAGCAAGTATATATATTTAACATTTTCACATTTTCATATTTTCATAAAGCTAACAGTTGTCACAGTGCTCTCCCAAAGCAAGTTATAGTTAGTTGCTTCACACTCACACTGTTCTGGCATCTTCTATCATATATGTTTGTGTTTATGTCACACACATATTCACAGGTTTGGAGTGAAAGTGCAAAACATGGAGATCCCCTGTACAGTAACATGATATGCTGACTCTGAGTCATACACAGAGGAATAAACTCTAATCTTACATCTCTAATATAAGAACTTCAGGCACAGTGCACATGATTCCAGTGGGACAACCACATCTGGGACCTGGAAAATCACATATTATTAACAAAACTGTGGCTGCCATCTGCTGGCTGCATCTAAAATCATGAGATTTGAACACTTCTTAAGTGAATAAATATTTCTTTTCAGTTGTGTGCATTGGATCTGTGGCGGTGAAATAAAAGCAAGGAATATTAAAATATAAATACTGTAATAAAAATCATTTCATATAAATTTGAGTCATGTCAGTATTTTGTAATGCTGAATTGGGTCAAACAGCTTTTTTCCCCCCTCTTTCATTTCTGCTCTATCTATCAGGTGTTACTGGGAGCCCTGTGAGTCCTCTCCTGGTTGTGTTTGCGGAAAAAGGCCTTCCCAAGCTCATAAGAGCTTATCATGATGGCACAGGCCGGGGCCACTTTGACAACCCGAGGAAGGAAACCTGGCAGAGACACGACAGATCAGAGGAGACGTTACATGTCATTGAGGTAGTTCAAATTTAAATGATTGAAATAAAAAGCGTTATAGGTGACACTATGAAGCATTTACCTGCAAACAATCCACCAAAGCCGTGCTGTGCAACAATCTTCCTCATCACACTGATGGTGGAAGAGGAGGCCTTAGACGACACTGACAAGACACGGACACCAGTCAACATAAAGTGACCAATTTACTCCACTTTCAACAACTTCAATCGTCTTCAATGTTTACTAATTGAAATGATGAAAAACAATTAATCCCATAATTACAATTCATCGCTTGTAGCTCTCCAAGCTCCACCTGCCTTCTTGTTTTGACAACATCAAAAGGTAATGTTACGATGGACGCAATCTGAAAGAAACGGGAATATGAATTACAGTTAACATATGATTTGTTTAAGTTAACATGTATAATCATTCTCTCCCTATATAGTACTTATATACAGGAGAATTAAACTGTTTTCCTTCAGTGCGATAAAACAGGTGTTCGGGTCCAAAAGACAGTAAAATGCAGTGTTATTAAAGTCTTCCACTCAAAAAAATGTGTTTTGCTTATTGCTTCATCACTTGGATGTTTGAACTTCACTGTTCAGAGTTTGACACTAAAAGGCTGTTTTCACATTCATCTGATGAAGTGGCAACGTTTCTCTGTGATCACCTTAAATCTCAGTTTAAGGCGTGTACCTATGACAATATTGTGTGACATCACTGGTTTATTAGCCAATTACAGTCAAATATGTAACTTATACAAGTGTGATGTGGAAACGTGATGCTTGCAGTGCGCAAACACTGAGAATGTGAAATAGGAGACGTCTTGTGTCCAACAGTTTAACTTTAACAATATTTGCACAGTCATAGAATCAGACTTTTCATTGAGGGAGAAGTAGTTTTAAGGTTTTTTGTGGAAAAACAATGTCAGACACAAATTATTACTGCAAGCAGAGTATTTTTATGTCTTAAAAATATCTGGAGGTGATCTTTAAGTAGTTTAACACAGTAAAATAATGGTATGATTCTAGTTTTACTGGTGCAGTCTCACACATGAGAATTTACGTCATATTGCATTTAAATTTATGATAAAAAGGTAAAATTTATGTACCAAAAAATAATCATTTGTGATATTTCTGTCCTCATACTGTCTGTGTACAGAGGAATCAATATCCTCATCTCTCGGTTGAGAAATGCGACACTCACAGTGCCAGACGCCGCTCCGGATATGAAGGAGATGGCCAACGTGGGCTCTCTGGTGTTATAACGTTCACACAGCCAGCTCTTGCTCCTCTCGTAGTTGTACCAGTACATGGCTGAGAAGGGCACATCTCTAAGGAGTGTGGGCCCTAAAGCCCGCCACAGAGACCGCCAGCCTTCTGTCTCCACTGCCAAACGGACACAGTTAGTCAGCTCCCTGTACGACAGTTTCTGAGACTGCAGCTTTGTGCGCATCAGCTCTAGAGGACTGATGACTGTCGCTGCTCCCACTGACACACACAGAACAAATAAAAACACAGAGAGAAAAAAGTTAAAACACACAAACATCTTACACTCTGTGCTGGACAGAAAAAAACACATGAAAAGACACCAAGTAGTAGCAACACTGACAGTGAAAAAGCATCATTGTCACTGCGTTTTTTCAGTTTGAAAATGTACTGCATGTCTTTCTGAATTCATTATAACAACCTGTAGTCATTATTTTTTTTAAAACTCTCTTTTAATAACTGCTAACAGGCAGTTATTAAAAAAGAAAGTCAAAGGAAGTGAGGGTCACAATGTCTCAGACTGTGTTTTCAAATTAAATCTAGTGAGGAATTAAATTACAGATACCCAGGGCAAAAAGTAAAAGGTGATTACATTTTCAAATTAATCTGGAAATTATACCACCAGCATCATTAAAATATTGCTATAAGTTAACCATCCTAAAGTTTACTTTAACTGTGATACAACTGACTCAAAAGATGTATTTTTGCCTTGTAAATTATTGTTAAACAGACATTATCTATTTTTTTAAAGGACTATACAGTAATACACATACAGTACTAATTAACAGTCTGTCCTGGTTCAGTTATAGGACAACAGTTGGCTCACCTCTAGCGACTGCTCCGGCCAGAAGAGGAGCCATCTGTGCGTGGTCGCCCATCTTGACCCTCATTGCTGCACACAGCTGGTCGTAACATGTGAAGTAGATGACTGTAGCTGGGACTGCCATCACACTGGGGATAACACATAAGGAAAATAACCATAAATTACTCCATGACAGCAAAAATCAACCACAAAAACAACATCAATATAATCACCAACAACATTATTTAATAAAGTAGATTTATATGACGCTAAGACTTAACATAAATCAGTCTTTGGGGATCAGCCTTTAAGGAAACCTGAGGTGGCTGGCCACTAATTGGTACAACTTCAAAGGAAAACACCCGTAATGAGTGCATCAGCTACAGGCTAAATGACTGCCGGATGACTTTCGGCCAACCAAACATACTAAATAACTCGGCTTTAAGAGAAGAGTAGGCAAAATAAATCATGACAAGGGAATAAAAGAGACACAGAAGACTTCACACTCACAGTGTTGGAGGCAGACCGCTCCACAATGCCTTGATTCCTTCATTGCGTACTATCTTAATGAAGGCATCCTGCAGAGACACAGAGGGACCAGTGTAAGAATGTTTGATGTTTGGTAGTCACGGGTTTTCTATCTCACAGTTGGCAGTACAGCTCATGACTGGGACTAATTACGAACTCTTTACACTTTATATCTAATAATTGTTGGCCACTGAAAATGTGAAATGTTTACCAGTGTGCCACTGAAGTGACCGGGGGCTTTGTACCATGCCTTGGAGTTGCCGTTTTCACACACACATATATGGTCCATAAGTCCGTTGCAGTAGACAAAGCACTTCCCTAAACATTGAAAAAACAACATATCATGTAAATAGGACAAAGGAAACAAACTACTAGACCTGTTATATTTGTAATCATTATACCTTTGGGGAAGGGATTTTTCTGTGCTTGCAGTCTGATCTTCACAACATCCAACGGTGTGACTGAAAAAAGCAAAAAAATCCATGAGACTGAAGTATGACGGTTCAACTGTGGTTCTACTATTTGTCAAATCTAATGTTTGTCTATTCAAAATATAACTTTATTGTGTGTTTAATACACTGATTCTTTTACATGTGTATAGACTGTTAGTGCACTACACCAGGTCACTTGAAATGGTAAATGAGCTTTGCATTAAAAGGGTTTTACCCATTTGCAACAAATCACATAAACTTCATATTATTATCAACCATTTTTCAAAGCAAATCAGATTTTTAAGGTGTTTTCTTGCTTTCCAGGCAGCCATTTTGTCCTGACCCATAGTCCACAACCCAAAGATGTTCAGTTTACTCTCATAGAGGACTAAAGAAGCCAGAAAATATACATTATTTTCTTTAAAAAAAGAGACTTAAAACGATTAATCAATTATCAAAATAGTTGCAGATTTAATATTTGGCAACTAATTGATTATTTGACAAATCATTGCAACTCTAGTAAAATACCAAATATTTGCCGGTTCAAGTTTCTCGAATGTGAGGATTTGCTTCTTTTCTCTCTTTTGATATCATTATAAATTGAATATCTTTCAGTTTTGTACTGTTGGTTGGACCAAACAAGCTATTTAAAGACATTTTGGGCTTTTGTAACTTGACTGGCATTTTTCACTATTACTAATAATTCACTGACTTATCAAAAATATTTAACTGATTAACTGATACTAAAAATAATCACCAGTTTCAGCCATACACTAGTAGACTTTCTAT
The DNA here is from genome assembly GCF_963924715.1 of Thunnus thynnus. NCBI lineage: Eukaryota > Metazoa > Chordata > Actinopteri > Scombriformes > Scombridae > Thunnus > Thunnus thynnus. The sequence goes on along the minus strand of NC_089526.1, from coordinate 16,454,182 downwards.
TCAAACGTAGATTTTAAGTAACTTTAAATTTATTTTAAGAATGAGCTGAATTGAGAAGAAACCAATACAAACACCTGGAAAGTAAAACTAACCAAACAAACTATGTTGGTTATACTGCGGCAGGGTTTTCCCTGGATTTTTTTTGAGACAAAGGTGTCAAAGGCTGGAAAACGTGTGGTGCGGGGTACACAGTTTGTGCGCACACCTTTAGAGTGTTGGGCACTCAAGTGAAAAAAATCATGATTTGATAGACAAAAGTGTCCATAGAGATTTAAATTTTATACCAAGATGGAACAAAAAGGTGAAAACAAAGGTTGTCACAAATGACGGTGTTTATTTTGTAGGCCTGGGACGGTCACTATCACGATACTAGCCTATTTGATTCAAAATTGATTCTCAATTCAAAACCGATTCTTGATTGAATGAACAGAAAAGGGGGCTCTACTTTCAGTCTCTTGCTCCAGTATACTGTGTGCCAAAGCATAACTGATGTCCTCATTCCACTGAAATACAATATGGAACATAACTGGCAGATAAGATAAATGGTCCACAGCCTTTTTATTTTAAAACGTTACCTGCATTTATTAATGAATCAATTAATCTGAAAACATCTTGCAGTCTCCTGTCTGTATGAGAATAACAAACTGAGGGGGAGGAGTGCTCCGCTGTGTTATTGACATCATGTCTCCAGTAGTGGAGAGCAGCCTCACTGCTGCACCGTTAGCTTTGAGGAAAGACATCGCTGTCCAACATGTTGAGGGGGCGAAGGGTTTTGGGGGTGAAACAGACTGAGCACCGAGTTATTTTCTTCACCTCAGAGTTGGTTTAAGTTGTTTAATGCTGCAGTGTGTGTTGGTCAGCCGGTCTCATTTGTTACTGCTGATCGCTGCTCCGCTCCGCTAACATTAGTCTGATTGACGGCGTACTAAATTCACAATATATTTCACGTCCGTCACGCAAAGGTAGTTATTTAGTCATTAAATCAAAACATGCTCGCAACCGCTGCCTGTTCTTAAGATGAACTACAAGATAACTCCAGCGTGTGCGCGCCAAAGATTCTCCGGGTGCTGCACTGCCCTCGCAGTTAGTTCCGCCTTTTTCGTTCCGTCAACATGTCGGAATACTAAACAAAGGATGCGGTCAGTAATACAAACGGTACACCTATAGATACGCAGGGGAAACCCTGTACTGCGGTGTGCAAACATACACAGGAAGTTTGTTTTAGTTTGTTCCTACACACCATCACTCCGATGAACAGTAACTCAGTCACTGTAACACTAACACATCCATTCTACCTCCAAAATATATATATTTAATTTAGTAAATACAAAATGTACAATGATACGTACACATATCATCAATTACTTTTGATATATATTTTTAAGCAGTCTGTATATACTGTACATAACCACCTACTGTATGTATATAAAGCTACGCCACTTTTTTTTACCCATTTATTTCAACACTCTTTCACACTTTTTGTATCCTGTTTAGTTTACAGAGTCGGTTTCACCTGTATATAGATATATATAACGTTATACGTATATGTTGTTGTCCAGTTGTTCTTTCTATCTATTTTGTTCACCCACTAGCTTGTACATAATAGTGACATAGTATATATTGAATTGTTCTTGTGTTTCTTTCTGAAGATAGTTGTGTGTAAACACATTGAAAGCCACTAGAAAACCTACTAGGCCATATCTGGCCAATAATGCTGATTGTGATTCTATCTAGCATGAGCAAAAAAACAGGAGAAAAAACACCCACTGGTTTATGCTTTAAAAATAAGGAAAGACTACACATGACAGATGTTACAGTTAGTATCTTACCCAACAGTGATGTGAGGATGGCTCCGGTGCACGATGCCGCCATCCGCTGGAGGGGAGTAATGTCATCACTGACTGGAGGAGCACGGCTTTGACCACTCATACTGTCTTTATAAATCACAAACGATAGCAGCTATGTCAGTTATCACGTAGGCCTATACAAGAAGCTGCTTTTCACATATATGGTTAAATTATTAACTGTCAATATCTGTCTGTCTAGGTGCCTTATGAATGGAGCTAACTGAAGCTGTGTTATATAACTTACCTACCTGTTAAAGCTCCTTTACGGCAATGAAATGAAACATCCCTTTCGGCTTTGTTAGTTTGATGTAGTAGACACTGCTGCCTTACAGCCTCTGAAATGAAAGCAAAACTTAACTTGAAACGTGTTCGCTCATTAGCCTTTCAGTTGACACAAAGACTACCTCATGGATGTATACAGAGAACAACCTGATTGCGTTTATTACGTATCTTATACGTAATATTAATTTCAGTTCAGCACTTTCTTGGATATTTGAATTTCAGGTTACACTTGAATGCGATAAATGCTAGAATTAAATGTACACATATAGTCATGGAATATTTCTCTTAATAAAAGAATGTCATACATTAAATAACATTTAACTTATTTTATTTATTTTATAGCAACGTAGAAACATCACATTCAAACACAAAGGGGCGTTTACCTATTTCCGGTGTTGCCAGGTTTTGTTTCAGTAAAGCCTCACTACTGTTCAGTTTCTCGGAAGCACGAAGAGGACAATAATAGGGCTAGTCATTGAATACCAGAGTATGTTAAAGACTAAAAGACTGAATGTACGAATGTGATGATAAAACTGCTGTAAGCGAAAGTCGGGAACCTTTTGAAACGTTTAGTGGTTACATGTCCAGAAAGTGTCAAACATGGCAACCTAGACTTTCTTCACCATTGTATTTGAAGCGGGAACGGGAGGTCCTACGAAATACCGAAGTTAAAAGTTTATTACATCGGACTAAACTGTTGCAAAAGCCGCTTACCAGCTGGCAGCCAGTTAACAAACATGCGAATATAGTTGTGGAGCCATCTAAGTTAAATACAAAGGAACAAAACTTTAGCAAAGCAGCTAAGTTAACCGACAAAGCTCTAACGTCCGCTAAGGAAATGAGACTGAACGGTAAGTCACCATTTAAATGTTACTGTCAGTTAACCGTTTAAATATCTGCGGAACAGTAAACGCCCAATATTAGCTAACTAACGTTACACTCTTCGTCCAATACTATCGATACTGTTATTTTTGTTTCAGTCTTTGTTTTCTTAACAGCTATTTTGTAAATACTTTTTCTTTATTTACACACAGCGGACAGACATGGACTGACTGGGGTATGTTGACTCAAGACAAGAAGGCAAGAAAAAACTATTTTCTCAATGAAAGAGAATAAAATGAAGCCAAAACGCATCCAGAGGCATACCGGACCCAGCTGGCAAGGTAATGTTATTGTTTATTTCATTGTTATACCAACAGGGTATTTGTTATTATCAATCCTCAGCTACAGGCTACACTAATGAATAAAGGAAGCTTTATTGATCCTTACAAATTCACTTGTTACAGCCGCTCAAAATTACTACTAACTAACAAATTAATCGACTAATCATTGTAGGTCTAATACAATATTAAGCCAACAGAGTAGGGTACTTTATGTGTAATTTTAAATGTAATAGGTTTAACAGTTTCTGTGTAAAAGTGAATCAATTTATAAAGAGTTTAACGTTTCTTATTTTAACCAGCAGCTGAAAAAAACATAAGCAATTGATGAAAAGCAGTCAACTATTTGCATTGCAGAAGCCTTATCTATTGAAAGTTGTGCATTTGACTTGATAAACGACTAATTAATCAGATAGTAAAATGAATGGATTAATGTGCTGTTGATGAGCAAGTAGATTAACCCCTGGAATTGATCATCTCTCATTCTCATTCTGTGACTTTATTGATTGTCTTTCAGGAAAAGGTGGCACTAGTGGCGACAAGACAACACTGTCCCAGGCGACGGCAGCAGTGCGTGTCCACCATCAGTCCCAAGTCAAACCTTTTGCTGGGAAAGTATTTTACCTTGACCTGCCATCAAACAGGATAGTAGAGAAACTGGAGAGCGACATCAAAGAGCTCGGAGGGGTGAGACAAAAACTGGTTCTTTTTTTGCCTGGCAGAAGCTTAAAATCATTGTCATTTCTCATGTGACAAAACACATCTATGATTAAGACATTTAGTTTGGAGACAATTATTCATAACAAACAATGTTGTCATAATTTTTGCTCACTAATTTTTGCTTAGCCCTGCAGATTTCATCAGGCTTAACCTCCCCCATTGCTTTCTTATTTCCATTTGATATCTGACTCTTTTGTTTCCTAGCATTGTGTTATGTTATGTAGAGGCTGCCATAAACAAGCTCTTGAACTATGCTGATTCTCTATCTTCATTATGATATAGAATAAAACGGCTGGGTATTGTTTGAAATTTTACAATATTGGTGCCAATACGATATCTGAGTTTTAGTACTGATACCTTAGTTTTGGTACCTTATTTTATCAAATAAAATGTAATTCTCCATTTGACAAAACAAGCGTTAAATGTTTGCACAAAACACAAGCAGCCCTACAAGAACTTTGCCTGCATAAAATAGTCTAAAATTTCTATACAAATCTGAAACTATCTGATTAAAGAATAAGTAAAGATTATACATCTTACTAGACATCCAATGCCAGCTTTTTGTACATGACAGTTATTCTCTATGCTATGGACTAGGGCTGGTACTAACGATTATTGTCATTATTAATGATCTTTTCTCGATTAATCAATTAGTTGTTTGGTCCATAAACTGTCAGAAAATTGTATAAAATGTTGACCGCTGTTTCCCAGAGGCCAAGCATACATCCTCAAAATTGTTGTTTTTTCCCGACCAACAGTCCACAATCCAAAGATATTCAGTTTATTATCTTAGAGGACTAAAGAAACCAGAAAATATTCACATTTGAGAAGCCGGAACAAGAGAATTTGGACGTTCTTTTTCTTAAAAAATGATTAATAGATATCAAAATAGTTGGCGTTTAATTTAATAGTTGGCAACTAATTGATTAATCGACTAATTGTTGCAGCTCTACAATGGACACATTTTGTTTAGTATCAAAAATGGATTTAGGTTGGATATCCAGACTGTTAACATACTTTATACTATCATACTACCATAAAGGTCTCTGTGACTTTCCCATAAACCTCATCTAATTTTTCTTTTTTCTGCCATCCAGACTGTTGAGAAGTTCTTCAGCAAGGAAATAAAGTATCTGGTATCCAACAAGAGGGAAGCTAGATATGTGCAGTGCCTCAGGCAGGACTCGCCGGTCCCCAGTCCAGAATCCGGACAGAGTTCACCTCACCCTCGCTCAAACCCTCACCGGCCTGGGAGCCACGGGGACAACATCAAAAGCCGGTCTCAGGGCCAAACAGACACAGTGAGTTCACTTTCATTGTTTCATTAACCATGATGCAGATGATCTTTTTAGGTCTTGCCAATGCTCTTTCATTTCTAGATCATTTTACTAGTGATTCATATCATAAATGTTCATGAAATTATTTTGATTCTTCTTTGCCAGCTGTTTTTTGAGAGAATGTCCTTTTATATTTTTGATTGTTTTACTTTACAGTTTGTCACAAGCCGGGGGAAGTCTTTGGTGGAGAGAGTGGTGAAAGAGCAGGTTTGTTAAGTCAACACTAATGAGTTTACTAAGGCACTCCGCATTTAAATGGTATTCTTTAAAGACCCCTTTGCTTTTCTGTGCTAATAGACACTTGTTTGTTTTTAGGAGAGGGTACAAATGAACAAGATCCTGTCAAATGCTTTGGAGTGGGGTGTGAAAATTCTCTACATAGATGGTATGTTTCCATTTTGCTAAAATACATCAGCTATTATTTGCACTGTGTGACTTTGTTCTGTGTACGAGATGGTGCTAATTTTGTTTTGACCTAGTTTCTTTTTTAAAAAACTATATGGTGCTTGCAGATGTAATGGCATATGTTCAGAAGAAAAAAAAGACCATTAGCGGCGAGTGTCCTGTCACCACTGCTGTCAAATCAAATGTAAGTTTACAAGTCCAAAATCTTTAACATCTTTTGTGTAAAAATGTTAGATTTTGGGGATTATTATCTTAACCATTATTGATTTAACATTATTATATTGTGTTTTTTAATACTTATTTTACTCTTCTTTACAGGTCAAAACTGAGCCAGCAACAAAGCAAGGCTTTCAGAAATGCAAAGGTAACGATCTTGTATAGGAGCTGCAATAACTACACAGTCAGTTTTTTATTTCCAGGCATAAATGTTGTCTACTGTTCTTGATGCTTTGTCTACGCGCCCTAGTAGTCGAATGGTTACTGTGCATGACATATGACTGTAATGTCCCTGGTTCGACTCCAGTCAGGGACCTTTGTCCTACCATACCATATCGTACCATCTCTCTCCCCTTGTTTCATGTATGCTACTCCACGGCCCACTATCCAATGAAGGCAAAAATGTATAATGTTTTGTTTTGTTTTTTTGCAGGAGGCCGCATCAGTAAACCATTTGTCAAGGTTGAAGATTCAAGCAGGTAAGAGACAGTATAAAAGAGGCTGATGTCCACTTACTGTCTTTAAATTATTTATATTCATAGACTATAATATGGATGTTTCTTTCCCTCTCCTCAGACACTACCGTCCAATCTACCTCAACATGTCAAACATGCCTGAGTTAAACCTGAAGACGGTTCCTCCCTGCAGTCCCTTCTGTTTCGAGGATAAAGATCATCCAGGGAACAGACAGCGGGGATACAGGTATGGTGGCTCTCTCTGCTTTGCCTTGTGGATAATACATTATGTCACACTTATACAAGGGCTGCTTAAAACAAAAAATAACTCTTCTTCTACCTCAAAAATGTCACACATTTTAACCCCTGGAATATCCCACCTAACCTTCCTCTTAAGGAGCTTCAAAATTAGTTCAACTAACTAAAATCTCCAAATTTTTTAATTATTAAAAAAAAAAACTGCATCTGTTATTCTTTTCATGATATCTGTTCTCAATTAATGGTGTTGTCTTGTTTTTAATTCACATCTTGTGGTGAGATAACTAACTTACTAACACATTTTTTCCACACTGTTCAAAAACAATGTATTCTTCGTAAATGACTGTGCTTTGTTTGATTTTATACACATTAATCTCTAATTCAGTCTGACATATTTGGTATCTCATGAAATGTCGGGTTCTTGAGTAGAATTTAAAGTTCTGTGGGTTCGAAAAGCACTTGTCTACACAATTTGAGCTGGTATTGCCGCCGAAGGGTCCATGGTTCATCGAGCTTGAATGGAAATTTGAAATGCAAACTGTTTTCATCTCGGTTTTGATTTTATTTGTTCCACCTCCTGGGTTCCTCCGATAACAGAGGCGCGAAAGCCTCAGCCAGTGAAGAGAGAGCACACGGCCGAAAGAAGAACAAAGACAAGAAACGAGGCGGCTACTGCGAGTGCTGCATGATCAAATATGAAAACCTGACAACAGTAAGTTTTCATATTTGTAGGTGTGAAAACTGTAAATACAGTACTGTGCCTATAATACAATAATCTATGGCAAAAGTACCATATGTGATTCATATTATGTCTATTTAAACAAGAAAACTACAGAGCTTTCTAACATATTAAATAATTAGTCTCTTTATAGGTGTCCTCATTTATTTTGAAAGACTAGACAGGAGGCTTTTCAATTTACCATAATAGTAATTTTGATCCCAGCACAATTAAAAATTAGAACAAGTTAACAAAGAATTGATGTTCTGATATTAAACTAATGTTTTAAATGTGTGAAAGGTAAACTGAGTCATACAAATCAAAAAAAACTAGAAAAGCACCAAGCGTGTCTCTCAGCGTCTGTTTCTTGAGTTTGACACAAGCTGAACATGATGCCTGATAAACTCGGTGTTTAAATTTAATCATGAAAATGTTGCTCATGGTGAATGTTGTCTGATTTTATTTATTTGCTGTGAACAGTTTAACATGTGGCAGAAGGTTACATAAGGGAGAATATTTTTCTATAGCAGCTTGTGTGGTGGAGAAAATGGTGTGGTCTCTGGCCTCCACTTGACAGCTGTTATTGTCAATAATTTAACTGTTTTTGTTTTATTTTTATTTTTTTTTTATTCAGCATCTAAAGAGTGATCGTCACAAGGCGTTCTCCAAGAGTAAGGAGTACTTTGTGGTGGACAGACTGGTTTCAACCATGCACTGCAACTTCATCCACATCAAAAGTAAAGATAAAAGGTAATTTTACAAAGTTCTTGTTTTTATTCCTTTGAAACCTCTGATATAAGTACATCTTCACAATAAAATAAATACATATAAATCTAATGTTTCTTCACCAAAATTGTTTTGTATCGTGATCTATTATCACTTTTTTCCAGCTTTCTACTCCACTCAACTCATCACATATTTTTCTTTGTTCCCATTAGACCAAAGTGCAGTGTTTCCTCTGTTCTGATTGCTCCTGGACCATGTGGGAAAACTGAGCTAAGGCACAGGGGAGATCTCGATACCACAGAGACTATTAAAGAGGAGCAACACCAAACTGTCGACGGACGACATGGGGAATCTTATTCAGGACACGCTTTAAAAATCAGTTCACTTCCTGGTTCTGCTCCTCTGATTCAGAGAGAGAACGACAGGAGCAACGTTTACACTTCGTCAGACAGATCCAAGCACAAATCTCTTGCACATAAACAACTGAGCAGACAGAATTCTTTGACTTCTTGCACTCAAAAAGCTGAGCAGTCTGACATTCCTCAGGAAAAGATGGAAACAGCTCCCTCTAGAGGTGAATGTTTTGCCTCTTTTCCCTCCAGAGTCACTCAGATTGACCCAGAGAGCCAAATATCTCAAACAGACATGAACAGCCCAACCTCACACTCTCATAATATTAACGGACAGAACGAATTACCCTTAGGATGCCTTAATGATACGACAAATCAACAAGAACAGTCTGATAAGAACAAGGATTCTTTACCGTTAGAGGCTTTCCAGGAGGGAAACATATTCTCTGAGAAAATGACCGGAAACAACCTCTCAGAGAGCGAAGGAAGAAGCCTTCCCACGCAAAGCTGCTCTCCAGTCCGGAAAATACAGAGGAGGGTGAGAGTCTATAAACGCAAAAGACGGAAATTGGACACACATGTTATGTGTCAAGAAAGTGAAAAACCAAATGACATTCGTGATGACTCCATGCTGAAGCTTTGGGAGCTTTTCCAGTCAAGTGATGACATGGACATTGAGTTTCTGGGGTTTGAGGACTAGGAAGAAACTGAAAGGATAAACTGGATCATTATTGTCTTTCCAACACTTTAACCAAGCCGAGACAGAATGAACCACATTGGCTTATTTGAGATGTAAGGCAGCTGTTCTGTTTATGTGCTGTAGCTTTTTGTTTACAGCATAGAACAAGATGTAAAACTTGAATATATGTCAACATTATAATTATCATTACAGTGGCTATAAAATGTACACTTTATGACATTTTGCACTTTTTCCACGTTGTAAAATTTAGTAGAAAATTTAACAATTTTATTTGGCCTTTTTAAGTATGAACTCAACACAAAGAACCATCAAAATGGAGTGAAAATTTATTCAAAACTATAATATCAACAATACTGTAAAATTAATGTACAAAATTTGGAGTCTTGTACAATTTCGGCTGTCTCAAAGCTTTAAAATCCCTCTTTAACTCATCCTCTCTTTACCTATTTTCTTTGTGATAAAATTTGTTTCCATAACATGTACATTCAGTCTAAATAGAAATATCCACTATTTACTTTAGATTGTCTCAAGGCTGAAATCAACGTAGCATTTATTCTGACGTGTTACACAGAAGAAATTGTGAACACTTTTTTGTCTTAACTGATGTAATTTACAGCAGAAATTAATGTAAAAATGCACAGTAAGTTCAGCCTTTAAAGTTTGAACATGCAACAGTTAATGCACATCGGTTCAAGGGAAAACGTTCTTTGAGACTGTGAACTGGGATAAAATCCTGCCCATAGATGATACTGCTGTATTGATCTATTGGATCTTCAATCTGACAATACCAACAAAATATATTTTTAAACAAATGAGTAAAATGTCACAGGGTTCAACACATTTTATTGCCACTAAAACTGTTTTGTTTACATTGTTGTTCACAGTCTCAGCACGCCGTCTTTTCACAAAACTGGATTTTTTTCATTTAAAGCTGTCTGATGAAAAAAGCTGCAGCAGTGACAACATACACATTAATCTAAGGGAGGTAGTATCTTGTATCTTCCCAGACTTTGTAAACTGATTGTATTTGTACTATAAAATACATCTTTAGGTCGCAAATTTATTTTCATTTGACCTGCGGGTTGGATGTGTGGTACTTGACATTATTTGTGACATTTTAGGATTCTTCTTAAGTGCTGCACTTTTCAGGACCTGCCCTCATGTGCTTTTTCTGATGCATTAGTTCAGCCTCTCCCGTTTCCCTGCATTTAGTGCATTAGCATAGTGCCCTTGTTCTCCTGCACTGCTCGCAAATGGATGTACTGGGTCAAATGGGAGGCTGTGCCACTGGCATTAAGAAAAAGACACGAGCAACCATGTGTTCAACGGTACAAGAACAGCAATGCTGCAAATAAAAAGGCTAAAACCAATACTGAGTGCAAACGTTATCGTTGTTCTTGCCCCTCTCATACTGATTAGAACCTGCAGCCACTGGGCTTTATGATCATACTGCACAAACTGAGAAAATACCTCTTACATACTACACCTGCCAACCATGAACACACTAAAGATATATTCTAACTTAAAGACTGGTTTGTCCATCCACCTACTGATCAATACCTGCTTATCTTGCATTGGATCGCAGGGTGTGAGAGGTGTCACACCCTCTGGACAGGTCTCCAGTCTGTCACAGGGCTAATACATAAGGACAGACAACCATTCACACTCACATGCACACCTACAGAAGGTATTTAGAGCCTAAGATTCATGTTTTCAGGCTGTAACACCAGAAGGAAACCCATACAGACACAAAGAGAAAATCAAAACTCCGCACAGAAATGCTCACTGTTATAAATGTTAGTGACTCTTACTCATATTTGTCTACACACCAACTTCTTAAAAACACAAAAATGTGAGTTAATTTCCCCTTTTTACAGTTGTGATTTAAAATAGGATGTTTTGAACAAACAAATGGAAAAAAACAAACAAAAAGACAGCGCGCCTGTTATGACATTAACTGGCCCTAAAATATTCAGACTTTATGTAACATTGTGCCAGATTGTGTTGAACTCTCGCCCCTGAGCCATATCAGCTCCTTGAGTAAACAATCATTATGTCTGGTAAAAAAAAAAAAAAAAAATTCTCATCAACTCATTAAAACTGGAAGATTTAATGAGTTGATGACTTGCATAAACACTGGCATGTGGTTAAATAACACAGATCTTGTTGATGCCATCAACAGTTTATGGGGTTTTATGGACAAAGGAACAAATTGCACATGAAAGCCAAAGATATGAAAAAGAGACCTCATGTTGATGAGAAACAGCACAATAAACAGTTCACATGGTGCACTTCAGAGATAAATCTTGTATTGTTGCAGTACAAATAAGGGAATAAACAATTGTTGTTTATAGAAATAACACTAACACACACATAATTCTCACATTTCCCATCATCCTTAAGGGGCAAACCTGGCTTTTTTGGAGACCTGAGAAATGACTGAGTGAGTCATGACGATAATAACAGGCAGAATTGGGCAGGGATGGCGCCCCTGCAGTAATTTAACATGGAGGGACGTGCAGAAGGCGGGCTTTGATGTCGGTCCAGTCGGCAGAAGGCCGGGCCCGCAGCTTTTCTCCATCCCGTCTCCACTGCTGCTCATATTTATGCATTAGGCGTTTCTGCAGTGAGCCGCTGGTTATTGATGTGTTTTAAGGAGGTGTCCCCACTCCTCTCCTCCCCTCCATCCATCCATCCCTCCCTCCCTCCTCTCTCTCTCTCTCTCTCTCTCTCTCTCTCTCTCTCTCTCTCTCTCTCCCTCTCTCTCTCTCTCCCTCTCTCTCTCCTCCCTGCCTCCTCCGTGCTGCTGATCCGCGGGGTCTCTGTGCGCTCAGACGCGCTTGGCGTTCAGACTCATAAGGACCCCGATGGCCCCCAACCAGAGGGACTGCGTTAACCAGACGACCATCCCCGGCTCCAAGCTCCCCTAGCGAAGGCAGGACCCTGCGATCCTGCTCCCGGAATACCGCATTGTTTTATAATTTCCATCGACAGAGAGAGAGAGAGAGAGAGAAAGGTGATGATGCTGATGATGCGCCCGCGATGGTGGATTTCCCTTTTGTGCGTCTATGGATTGATGCACGTCGGTCACCCGAGCAGTCCTAATTTCCGGAATGGTAACTGATGCTATTTTAGATATTACATTTATTATTATCGCGCAAATAAAGAGTTAAATCATAATAAATAGGCCTGTGTTTATATTTGTGTATCATACCCTCGGCTACTTCATGATTTATCTCTAAAATATGCATGCAGCCTATAGCTGTTTCATGTCATCAAAGGAAAAAGGACCGATCGACGTCTCAGATGGCGGTGTTTTGTGATGAACGGAGGGACAGGCGGGTAATGAAATCGGTGTTTTCCTCTCTGTGCAGGAGACGCCTTGTCGAGCTTTAAGGCTCTTCGTGATGCGGGAAGGTTCGTCGGGAAGGAGGACACGGTGCCTGTCCGCCTGCTCTACAGCAGACACAACCACAGCCAGACCACAGAGGATGAGCTCAGCACCAGAGTTAAAGCCAACTCCGGCTCCACACAGGTACACGGTGTTTTCAGTGTTGTCAGGACGGATGGACGGATGGATGGGTGGAGGAGGGACTACTGTATAGCCTACACAGAGGCTGATAGATGCCTTCAGGAGACATCTCTACTGTATGTTTCCACCTTGTTTATGTTTGCGTTGATTCATCTCCTCCTCTGCTCTTGTCCTCAGAGGGGAAATGAATAATTAGTTAATTACCAGCAAAACAGAAAAAGCTTGAACCATTTAGGCTGGAGCAGGCCGCACTAACTAATTAGACTGTCTGCAGGTGCTATATGGGTCATCACTGTCTTCACATGCAAGAAGAGACTACTCTGCCTTTAAACTGAAATATTCAGCTTAGTGAAATAACCTCTGTTGCTCTTGATTACACTGTACATTTAAAATCATTATCTAGTCATCTGGCTAATGTGGATCAGGATAATTAATAATTAAGTGATAACTTCATTCCTCCAAGAAACATCTTGTCTGTCGAGCTGGGTTTCTGTCCCAGCAGCTGTCTCACCTACAAGCTTATATCAGATCCCATTAAGAAAAATTGCTCACTTTCTTCATGAATGAAAGTGGTCAGAGGCTAACTGACTGATGCATTGGAATGGACGATATGAACCGCAGATTACAGCGTATCACAAACATATCGGTATCTATGATAAGTAAATTGCAAAATAGAAATGCCAAAGGTGTTTTTAAATAGGACGTATCATGCACATTTACATGTCTATATTTTTATTCTGGGACTCTGCTGGAATATCTTTGCATGATTTACAGTTCAAAAAAACTCCTTATTTATCTTAAACTGGCTCTTTATACAGCCCCTCAGTTCAGCCTCTGCCTGAAACAGGCAGTTTTAGCTCCTATATCTTTATGACCCCCCTCTGCCAATGAACCCACTCTGTTCTGATTGGTTAGCCCCTGGACGCAGCCCCTCCACAGCGATGGCTCTGGAGGCTACGTCAACAAACAGTAGTAGGAGGATTTCACTTCTTTTTCTTGTTCTTTGCTCAAAATGTCAGCTTCTCAAATACATCTGTACATATTCAAGCCCGAATCTAATCCGGAATATGCGAGTGGACAACGTGAACATTAGCATTAGCAACAAAGGCTATGAAACGGATGGCTGTTTGTGGGCATGTGCAATCGATCTGACGTCACTTCGATGGGGAAGTAGACATTACTTTGCAAATGAAGCATTCTGAGCAGGCTGAAGCCCTGGCTTTCGACTTTTAGGGAACATTTTTATGTACATTCACTTCAAAAAGCACAAGGTTATATATCACTGTTACACAGTTGTCCACCAGAGAGCGCTGACAAGTTTATGTTTGTTTCTTCTAGCTCAACACATATGGTCGCAATTCTTAAACAACCAAATTTCAGGAATCCTCATTAAAAATGTTGGTTTATTTTATGTTTACGTAAAAAAAAAAACTCAGCTCAGCTGATATATCATAATTGTATTCTGTTAACTTTCCAATATCAAAATATTGGCCTCAAAATCACAGCATCATTCAGGCTCTATTAGCTGCAGATTTGCTCCAATAATCTGCAGGAAATGTGTCCTGGAGAGACCCCAAAAACAATAAATAAATGTATAAATATAATAAATGCATGGATGACTTTACAGTTAATGCATTATTTTGTACACTAGAGTAATAGTGTAGTAGGTAAAGTAGGATTTATATGGTTTAAACTTGTTTCACAGTATGCTTGGACTTGATCATCCACATCTGTCATCTAACAGACTTATACAGAAAGCTGTTGGTAGTTATCAGAAACACATGGGCACAACAATATAGTTTGGCAAGAAAGCCTACAAGAGCCATTTGGCTGTAGCGTCTGTGATAACTGATACAGTTCCACAATAATCATAATCACTGTAACTGTGTTCCCTGACTCAGTTCAGTGAAGCAGCATGTCTGCTGGGTTCATTTCAAGGGATGAGTCAATTAGCATTGTGCAAACCTGTCATGCGTTTTTAATTTGTGCGGCTTAGGCTTGTGTAGGCTAGCCTATTCAGGGCCCAGAGACTGGAGAGGGCTACAGATGGTAGCAGGCAGGGAGGTGTTAACCCTTTGTCTCTCTCACACCTCAGAGCTGCAGCCCGATGGGTAAACAAGCTAATAGGAGCCATCTGCCATCAGATACGATTTTAATATTTTCCTTTTGAAGCTGATACTAATCTCCATCACAGGTTTGTCACATGACACACTTTCCGTTAACTGGATTTTCTGCAGTGATGGTGAATGTTACAGTTGTTTTTGCTTTATAGATATAATCTTGATTTGCTCCGACGATGATGCCTAAAGGATCGATTTTTTTCATGATTCATTTCCCTTCACTGGAGCCAGTTAGGATGAGCATGCACCTCTCGTGTTTACACTCAAGGAGATGCATTAACTCAGTCTGATAAACGCAGGATAATTGTGTCCACTGATGGTTATTGAAATACTTGGCATACAAGGATTCAGCAACGGTCTCAAGTGATAAAACATGCGTCGCAAGTGAGCAGTAGATCCAGGATAGGAGGAGGAGACAGGCGATAGCATCCTTGATTTGATTTGCGTTCTGAGTCTCTTCTTATTCTCCGGAGAGTTGAAACTGCTCTGCAATCGTCCGTGATGTCACTCGAACGAAGTTTGATCAGTTATTGGCTGTTTTTAGATCAACAGCCTAAAAACAAACCTGTCAAATAGTTCTGAAAATGTGTGACACACAGGAAGTTATTTATAGGCTTCTGTTGCATCGCCTATTTCAGTCTCAGACACAAACAGCTACACCGCTGAATGAGCAGTTGGGAGTTCAGCAAAGTACTCATGTTGTTGTGGTGGAAAAACAAACGCTTCAAGTGGAATCAGTCTGTGTGTGTGTTGGTTTGTATGTTTGTGTGCTGCCTGTGTGTTTGTGTGTGTGTGTGCAGTGCTTTGACAGTCATACTTGGACAGTCATGAGTGGAAAATCAAGCCTGCTGTAAATCAGAAATCAATGTAAGAAGAGTCGGCGGTGGTCTCAGTCAAGCTGGGATGTGCTTTCATTAAACACAATTACTGGTACCTCCTCCCATCACGCATCCAATCCACCTGATTAGATATCAAGAGAAGTGTGCCATGGAAAGGGATTGCCCTTTATATGTGCGCACACACCCACACACCCTCATGCCCACTCATATATGCATTGAACAGGCTCACTCCTACAAACAATAGAGTCTCTGGTCACGAGGGACCTCATGGGCTAAGGTCGTCCTTGGGTGAGCACAGGGCCACCTCCTCAAACAGAAATAAAAAAAACAGACACACACACACACCCCTCCTCCCCTTATTGTCATGCAGTGTCCGGTCTGTAATGAAGCCCCTGGGCTGAGCCTGGGGGAAGGTGAGCTCCGGCTCTGGGACTCCCCTGGATCTGCACAGGAATGATTGTAGGGAGTTCTCATTGACCCGAGGGTTTGTAATGAAGCATGTACCATATGTGTCCAGCGCTGGGAATGAATCAGACCCTCCTCCAGCCAAATCAATCACACACAGTACAAGTCAGAGAAGAAGATGTGTGTATTTGTGAACATATGTATAATTTCTGGGAGGCAAAAACATGGTAACTCCAGTATGGGTTGAGAAAATTTAATGACTCTTTTGTTTTGTTTAATTAATGTAAAAACAATCCATTTTTGTCTTATTTATTGCAAAATTGGAATTTCAGAGATGCTAGGTTTTCACAAAATAAATGCAATATAATATTCACATGCTTGTTCACGTCATGTGTGTCTGTAAGTGGACGACGATGAACTATATTGTTGATTTTTATCAAAAGCATTGCCGAAATTCAAATTCACATGAAGAAGACATCTTGACGGCTTAATGAAAACTGCCTGATTCTTACTACTGATTGATGCTGAAAAGACAATGAGGCCATCCATCAATGCAGATGAGAATTGATGCCTGCATATGATAATTCATTGATCCATGAATATGTTAATGGCTTTCTTTATTTTAACTTAATAGCCTGTCTTCTCTGCCTTTTTCAGGTGAACCATGTGGCTCAAGCAAGCTTTCAAGTCGACGCTTTTGGTCGAACATTCGTCTTGGATGTGGAACTGAATCAGTGAGTATTCACGTGTTAATGCTATTTATCTCTCTGTCTGTAGGTTGATGTGTAGCCATATTTCTAAACTTTCTTATTAAAGGATAAGGCTGGCTGTGCCGTAGACCTCCATTGTTGTCCAAAATTAAACACATGTCAGTGAGCCACACCGTTGCACTGGGTGACATGTTTCTTCACCTTGAAGACAATAGCTACCGTAGTTTGTTTAGAAATGGCTCCAAAGACTGATAATGGTGATCACATTTTCACTCTCAAGAGAGAAGTTCTTTGTATGGCATGGGCAGGAACACGGTTCTTGTACTGAAGTCCTTTGAGAACTTTACAGTGTAGCACAAAATCAAGAGGTTGTGATATGTAGCACAACAAGCTAGCAAAGCTCTGTTAACAGAACCGTGTTTCTCGCCCATGCTCAGTGGCGTCTGCCATACAAGAAACTGCTCTCCCGATAGTTACAATCTTATTGCTGTTATTACTCTTTGGAGCCATTTCTAAACAAACTACCGCAGCCATTGCTTTCATGGTGAAGGAACATGTCACCCAGTGGCTCATTGACATGTTTTTAATAGTTTTCACATTTTTCACATTTTACAATACTTGTAATTAGGATCAGTTCATTGTTAGTTTGACTCTGCACATGAGATTTGTTGACATTAAGAAAAATATAGAAAATCGCCAGCCTTTTCCTTTAATCTTGCTATGGTACCTGTCAACCACACTAGTGTTGTGTGTAAATGAATGTGTGAGTTTGCTTGTTGAAATGATCTCAGCAGGAGTCACAAGTCATTCTCTCTGGCCTCAACAGCACTTCAGTAGAAATTATGTGAAAGTAGTTAAAAGTCAATCTATAGGCACATATTGCTCGTTAAACTAATGTTGACTCCAGTGTTTTAACTGAAGTTGGTCATCATTTTACTGCTGGACATATTTTCCTGCCCTCTCCTGTGCTGTTTATTGCCTGTTTTTGGGAATGGACATAAATATCTCATGTTGGTGTGTGCTGAAGTGGGCCATTGTATGAATGAATGTATATGTATCCGTGTGTGTATTGCAGCAGGTCAGTTATTGTGTATGTGTGTGTGATTTAGAGGTTCCATCATAATAGGAAGTGATTTACGGTAAAGGCTGGAGCATTGCCCTGTCAGACACTGATATTGATCACAGCACTGCTGATGGAAAGCAAGCTACCCTCTCTGCTTATTTTCCTCTCTCCCTCCTACTTTGTTCCTCTCTTTCTGCCTCCACCTCGTTTAAAAATCTACCATTTATATTTCTTCTTCTCTAAACCTTTTCCTGTAATCTTGTTTCATTTCTGTTTCGCTCTGTCACTCTTTGAGACCATAGCTTGTTTTTATCATTTACCCCAAAAACAGAAAGCCTGCAAACTTGTCACACACATACACACACACACACACAATGATGCTGCCTGCTCATCACAGCAGAAATCCCTCCCCTACTGAGTAAAACATTACATCACAGGAATTCCCAAGTTTAGAGGATATTTTTCTGTAACGCCTGTAGGTCACCGCATGATGCATGGGCCAGTCATCGATATAAATGTGTCATACGCACATAGACACATGCATAAAACACAGACACAGACACACACACACATTCATCAGCGCTTGATTTGATGCAGAGTCATTATTCATCTGTGTGACATAGTGTTCTTACAGCGTCCTTCTACATCATTTCTTAACTGGATGTGGTGGAGAAAATCCATCACAATATCGGCTGAGGGGAAACACTTAAGTGAAATCCCGTTTTAAGCTCAACCGAGAGTGAATGAGGCTCCAACCAGGCAGCTCTGGGCAACAGTTTGACATGTGTGGCTCTGAATAAGAATGAGAGACTCAGACCTGTGCAGTAGAGCATTCTGCTGTGTGACGTTTATCTGTTTTCTCTAAAAATCCTTGTACTGTGTGTAGAGCAGAAACTATTAGTCGATTAAGTGATAAGACAGTAGAAAGAGAAAAGTAGTTGGCGACAATTTCAATTAATCGTTCATTAGTTCAAAGTATTTTGTGTCACAAACACAAATTTAAAATATTCCCCAGTTCCAGCTTCTCAATTGTGATGAATTGCTGCTTATATTTATGTTATTTGATAGTAAACTGAATATTTTTAAGTTATTTACTGTTGATGACATCACCTTGAGCTTTATGAAATGGGTGCTTTTTACTATTCTCAAACATTTTATAAGCTAAACTGTTTAATGCTGAATTGATTAGTCAATTGGCAGAAATTTAATTGCCATCTTTTTGATAATTAATGTGAAATGTGAAGATTTGCTGATTTTCTTGGTGTTGTATCATTGTGAATTGAATTATTTTGAATTTTGGATCATTGGTTAGAAAAAAAAAACTGTGAGAAAAAAGCTGCAGGAAACTGTGATGGACATTTTTCATTATGTTCTGACATCTAATAGACTGAGTGGTTTATTGAAAAAATAATGAATAATAATGACAATAACAATGTAGTGACTGATGTAGTTGTGGGGATGTTTTGTTTTGTCTCACAGGTTGTGACTCTGCATGTGACTGTATTCCTGTCTCTGTCCCAGTCCCAGTTTTCCGTTCCTCATGGCAGCAGGTCTCTAGTTTCCCCCCTCTGTGTCTGATCGAGCGCACCCCAGATTCCTCCTCTCGCTGCCCTTCTCTCTCTCCTCTCTGTCCTCCACTAACGCACTCCTCTGTGAACCGATCCCCTCCTCGCTTGACAGTCATACCCATTTTGTTTACAGATAGCTTTCATTCCAGACAGAATAAACCCGGCTGATGTGTGTGTGGGTGCAGGAGTGGGATGTGTTTTAGCTGAATGGGCAAGCAGTGTTTTTTGGCTCCCAGTAACAAAACCTAGTTCTCACAGTTTGATCAATGAGCGACTCTGCCACTGTGTGTTTAATTGTGGCCATGAGCAAACAAGAGCAGTGTGTTTTTCAGGTTAAGTTGTCGGTCGTGTCTCTTATGCTACAGTACTTCATCATCATCATCGTCATCGTCCTTTTTGCGCAGCCCTTTGATATCTTTGCCTCAAGTCAGTGTTTGAGCCGTACGATGTGAATAATGGGAGAGTAGGGGTTTTGTTTTAAAGTCATATATCTTTTGAATTGGAAGCACATTTGCTTTTTGGACACATGTTGGTTGTTATATGTAGATTTATAGTTTAGTGCTGTTACTTTCAGATGTGAAATATTTACTTGGTTGTTATTATCTTTACATTTTTTTTATATTTTCACCTGCCATTACATATGACAGGGTTTGTTTTATTGTTATGTATAAAAAAATCTTCATTTTTATATGTTCCTAGACTATTCATTCATTCATTCATTCATTCATTCATTCACTATACCTGATTATCCTGTTCAGGGTCATGGGGGCTACCTATCCCAGCATGCTCTGCGTAATAGGCAGGGTAAACCCCTGAGAGGTTTCTATTCTAACACAGAATATGAACAGAGATATTTTGTTTAGACAATTACTGGTATTATGAAATTCGCCAAAATTAGCGTGTTGTACACTGAAAATAATCAAGTATGTTAAAGTGTGCTTTCGTTGTCAGCTCTGTCATCGTATTGACACGAGCCACCTATCTGAAGTGTGTCTTTAGAGAGGAAGTCAGGAGGGGGTTGGTGGGTCATGGGGTCTTTGTCTCCCTCTCCATCTCAGCGGCTGGCAAATTACCATTCATGGGACTGGAGTGAGCTGAAAATGTGCTCAGGGTTGGGGGGTTGCCTCTTTTTTTTAATCATCCTCAACACACACTCACTCTCTCTCACACACATATCCCCCCCTCTCATTGCCCCCCAAACCCCTACACGCCCACTCTCCATTCAGCCCTGCCCCTACTACCCCCTTACCCCGCCCCTCCCACCTGCTCTCACTGAATAATAGTTGGTGCTGTAAGATTCAAGAGGAGTGTGCACACTCGCGTGAACGTGTGTAATGGCTTCCGTGTCTTGAATGTTGGTTTTAACGTTTGAAGCAATTTGAAGACGTCACACTATGGTCGGGAAGTTATAATCAACATTTCTCTCTATTTTCTGTCAAAAAAACAAAATCGTCAGATTGGTTGGTCGCAGCCCTAAAATGGATGTTCAATACAATAAAACATGTTCCATCAGACAAAATGCTTTATAGACCTATATGTGAAACAAAAATCAATAAGTAGTTTGTAATGACAATTTATGAAAAAGTATTGCACTATGATGACATCATCACAGTACGATTCCACTAACAATTATTGGAGAATAAATTTGAATGAAATCTCAGTCCTAAATGTTGACTCAGCATGATTCTCTCAGCGACTATATTCATTATTTTTTCATCACATTAATTAGAAAAGCTAGTATTCCACTTCATAAGAAATGTATATATTCAACAACTTTACATAGTTTTTTTTTTAATGCAAACACAGACTGGACATTAATATGCAAAACTAGATGTTACTCTGGTCAAAGATGTGGAATTGGGGGGATATAAGTAAAGAAGATAAAATTAATGAATGAACGAAAAGAGGAAGTAGGAGAAAAGGAACAAAAAAGATGGAAGTATTGATGGATAATTAATAACTTTATATCAATGGTTTTGATAATAATAATACTTCAACTTCAGTTTATTTAAAGTGCAAATCACCCAGAGAGTCTCTGTACACTTTACAAGTCAACAAAAACAACAACAAAAGAAAGATATACACACATAAAAAGATATACAGGTAATAATGTTAATATTACAACAAGGTTGAAATTCAGCAGAGATCATATAGTTGTAACAGGGTTGGGATAGCCACATGTCAAGGAGGAATAATAACATAACCAATTATAATAATAAAATAATATAAAGAAAATCATAATGTGCCTCGTCTATCCCGCCAATACTGACCTTCAGAGTGGATGAGAAAACATGAAAGGGAGCAAAAGAAGGGGTGGGAGAGTTTGTGTTTCAGAGTGTAGATATTCATGTATGTAAGTGATGTGTGCAGAATGTGTGTATGGTTTGTGTGTGTTAGTGTCGATGTGTGGTGTTGGTTGTTAGACTAAGAAGACAGTAGTTGGACATATGATGGCAGGAAGTTGATAAGTGGTGATCAAGTTAAATCAAATTTATCTGTCTGTTTTATGGAGACAGTCGGTT
This sequence comes from Thunnus thynnus, assembly GCF_963924715.1. NCBI lineage: Eukaryota > Metazoa > Chordata > Actinopteri > Scombriformes > Scombridae > Thunnus > Thunnus thynnus. The sequence continues at coordinate 16,432,249 of NC_089526.1, read as the reverse complement.
TTTTCCATTGAGATATAATCTGCAAGTAAATTTGTCAAATATGTATAGAGTTTCTTGATTTTCAGTTAATTGGGATTGTTTTCTTGGCAATAGTTAGAGCCAGGAGGAGTACACACTTTGTTGATTCATCTAGGGTGATTGATTATGAGTGACTGCTTGCCGAAACAGTTTCATCTGTGTGCAGCTCCAGGTGTCATGGATGTAGTTGTCACAGGTGTCCTGAGGGTATTGTAACCAGATTTCAGATTTAGTGAATCCAATTTTTAAAACCTTACACCCATTGAGATGAACTCTGTGAATGACTTTATATTTGTGATAAGTTGCATTTTTGCATGTTTTTTTACTCTGTGAGGAAAATATTCTTGCTTATTTCAGTCCAGAAGTCAATTCTGTCGGTGATAGACATGTTCCCATGTTATTGTTGGTAATGAGATTGATTAGTCGTGTTTTCATATTATTCGGTACATCTTAGAAAAATAAGTTTTGTTGCAGACCTGATGTCGACTAAAACAGATATTTGTGGAGGATGATCAAGATTGATTTTGTTTTTGACTGTTGTTCATACAGAAGATTTGAGCTGAATGTATTCAAGAAAATGTTCTTCCCCAATACCATACTTCTGGACGAAATTGGCAAAAAAAAACGTGTTATTGTGGAAGATATGACTTAAATGCATGATTCATAAGTGGAAGTTGAATGTAGGGCTGCAACAATTATCGTCATTATCGATTAATTGGATGATTACTTTCTCGATTAATTGTTTCGTCTGGAAAATGTCAGTAAATATTGAAAAATAATAACTTCTTCAAATGTCTCTTCTTGTCCAACCAACAGCCCAAAGATATTCAGTTCAGTATCAAGTATGAGAAATAAAAGCATCATATTCTCACATTTGAGAAGCTGCAACCAGCAAATATTTGGTACTTTTCTTTTAAAAAAGACAAACAATTATTTGATTATCAAAATAATAGTAATAATTATAGTTGCCTATTAATTTTCTGTCGACTAATCATTGCAGCTCTAGTTGAATGTATTTTTACTAAGAAGAAAATCAGGATTTTTACACATGAGGGACGACCTATAGAGGGTGAGAGAATGGAGTTTGTGATTTTGTGAAGTTTCATGCAGTCAGAGGTGTGTTTGGTTTGGCTCCATGAGGCGGGGATGGTTTTTGAGTTGGAGTAATGAATAGCAAATCTGAGATTTCAATTTAATTCCAAAGTTTTTGCCTGACTGAGTGGGACTGAGCCATTTGATTATGTATTGAATATGATTGGCAGTGAAGTAATGGAGAAAGTTTCAGAACTCTACATAGTTGTTGACGACATATAATAACAGGCGGTAAGATGGCAGCCAGGCGGAGCTGTTATGTTTGTGCTTCTGTGTATGTGAGAGAAATAATGGACATGTAAGTATATGATCTGTGTAATTTTGTATTCATACAGTGTTTAGGTATGTATGTATGGCAGTGTATAAGTACAGACGGAGAGGAGAACAGGTGGTCAGGTCCACTTGGGACTAGAGAAGTTTCATAACCTCTCCAGTGTTATGAAATGAGTCGATGCAGCAGCATAAAGAGAAGAGAGCTTCTCCCTCTCCTCGTGTGCGATGTTGACACTGACAGACATTCGGTGTATTATTATTTCTACTACTGTGTCGTGTCAGCTTCCCTGCATGCAGACACATTCTTTATGCTAATGCAGAGGGTCAATTACAGGCACCGCTAAATGCATTATTCATCTTTGTGAAGGGAGGGTGCATGTGTGCAATCAGGACGGCAGCGTTAGTGTGGTGGGGGTGGAGGGGATAGAGTGCTGATATAACCAAGGGGTCCCTCCAACTGCCGATTTTAGGCAAGAAGCTAACCAAACATCCCATGGCTCGGTGGTTTGATGAATGTGTGCATATGTGTTGGCGCGTCTGTGCATGGCCAGGCATGTGTATGTATGTGTGTGTGTGTGAGAAAGAGAAATAGCATTGCAGTCATCAATAAGCCGTGAACCCTGAAAAAGCTCCTGCTGCTGAGTCTTTGTGTGTAACGTCTTGTTGGGGCTCAGGTGCAGAAGAAACACGTGAAGTGTTGTCTTAATTAGACATAACAAGAATGGATTGAAAGAAATGAGGCTCCAACAAAAAAAGGGAGGATCAATACTAAAGAGGAGGAATATAAGGAAAATATAGGACAAACAAAGAAAGCCAAATTACTTATCTGTTTCTTTGTTTTAATTCATGTTGGTGAATTTAAATTGAGTTTGAGGTTTTGAGGTCACCTTTAAAAGCGCGATAATTTGCATAATTTTGCCTTAATTCTTTGTATTTTCATTTTCTGTACACCAAGCAGCTGCTTAATAACTGCGGGTAGATACTCAATGACCACACATGTAAACTGTAGTCAGTGCTGGATGTGTCAGACAGACACTGTGATTATCTGTCAATAAAAATGACTAGCATCTGATTTGAGCTGACAAAAAGAATCAACTTCTGTGGTAAAACTTGCAAACCTATATGTCAGTAAGACATCCTACTGTAGGTGGAAATTTGATGAACTCAATGTGTTTTTTTGCAGGTTTAATGCCCTTGTATAGGACAGAAAACAGGGAGGCTGGTTTTGGAAACATTTGCACTGTTTAGTGCAATTTCTAAGTTTTATTTTAATGATATGATCAATGTTCCTCATTACAAAGACGCACAAGAGTTCCTGAATAATTTAACAACACTATTATGTTAACTTCTCTTCCGAGAAATCTTTTTTTCCCCATCAGATTGGTATGGCAGGTGGCTCTAAATACTACAAGACCCATGAGCCTCATCTATAGCTACTTCCAGTTAGAGGCGAGAATGAGAGCTGCAGCAAAAAGGTGCTTTGTTGTTTCAAACGCAGTGCCGCAGTCCTAGAAACTGACCTATTAGTTTTGCGAGCAGCAGAATTTTAAGCTCTATGATTTGAGGTTTCTTCATAGTTGACTTCTCTTCAATGTTTTTATGTATATAGCCTTGTACCTTTGATTTTTTTTTGAAAGAACCTGGTATTTTCTAACACAGTCTGAGTTACATGTCAATCCAAGCATTGCAGCACAAGTGCTCTAACTGCCCGTCACCTAATATTGTCTATGCAGAAAAATAACGGGTTTTACTTCTGGAAACCTGGGTATCCAAAATATCTCCTCCCACTTCACAAATTTATTAAGCAGCATAGTTTTTTTCCCCGCTGTGAATATCAATTTGGAAGTTTTACTACTCAATAATCTCCAACACAGAAACCAAGTCTCCTGGACAATTTAACAATAATCTCTTGTTCACTTGCAGGACAGATAAGTGCATCAGAAAGCCATTCAGCTGATGGCCTTTTCATGTTTACCTCTCAACTTTGCGGATGTCTGACTTTGAGTGGAGTTTGTGACTTTGGGCATCTGATCTCTAAAATGTGTGTAGGTGTCCGGCTGCCATGGACCGTGAAAGGTGCTGATGCTTTGCTGTTATTGGTGTGTGTCCTGGCACCGTGCGTGTGTGTGTGCTGCTTGTACCTACATGTGCATGCAGCCTTACACATCCACACATATATGATTAAACCCTCTCTCGTGTCCCATTCTACAGTCATTTATCATCCACCCGTGTCTCCCTCCCTGCTTCCTGACATTGCTTGCATCCCAACTCTGCTCTTCTCCGCCTTTTCCACCTCCATCTCTGTCTCTTCTTCTCTGTTCTCAGGTCTGTAATTTATTGCAGAGAGGTGTGATCTGATTTACTGCGAACTTAATGAGAAAACACAGAGAGGGAAGTGTGTGTGTGTGAGAGAGAGAGAGAGAGGGAGAGAGGAAAAGAAAGAGAGGTTGAGAGAGAAATAGTTAAGGATGGAGAGAAAGATAAACTGAAGAGGAGAGATGGAGGGAGATGTGTGAATGTCCTTCATGCACCCTTGAGTCTTGGTGGGTGGGTTGAGTAAGTGTAGGAGATAGGGAGAGATAGTGTTAGAGTATGTGCATGCTTGGGGGAGGTAGGCACTTGAAAGAAAAAGAAAAGAGTCTCCTCTCCTCTCCTCCTACTTTCTTCTTCTTCTTCTTCCTCTATTGCCTCAAGCAGGGCTCCTCGCTCTGATCAGTGTGTCGTGTCGTCTGGTCACACACATATGCACACACTTAAGCTTGTAGCTTTACATAGCGATCACATTGGGAATTGTGTTTGTGAGTTTGTATGTGTGTTTTGAGCTAATGCTCACAAACAGTATATTACTGAGCATGTTTGCCAAGTGGCTCTGCGTTACAGCTATATATATATATATATATATATATATATATATATAGTATATATATATACAGTATATACAGCTGTAAGGGAGTGAGTGCATGTTTGTGTGTAGCTGAGTGTGTTGTAGAGTTTCTCGTGTGTGTGAGGAAGGTGGATACAGAGTGATTTTATAGAGGTGAGCAGGGTTAATTTAGAAGAACAAATACTAGCAGGGATGTTAGCAGTGACAGTGTGTAAATGTGTGTTTATCTCTTTTAGGGGTGTGTGTGTAAGAGATGTGTCAGACTTCAGAGGCCTTGCAGGGCTTCTACAGGAATTTCTGAGAACGGAAACAGCATTAGATTAAGATTTAAAGGATAGGTTCACATTTTTTTCAATTCTCTCTTAAAGTAATACCCACATGCCCTTATGTACATTGAAGCAGTTTTTGGTTGCTGCAGGAATTTTTCCTCTCTATACTGCCCATGAAGAGATCCCTTTATAGTGCATTTCCAGTGTTAGAGTTGAAGGACAAAATCCACAGTCCCTCTTTGCAAAAATGCTAACTTGACACAGTTAGCAGAGTTAGCCAGATCAAGCGAGTGTCTTCCTCAAAGTTGCAGTCTGTTTTAGCAAAAAATATCCTCTTTATGCCATAATTTTTTACCATAATTTTGAAAAATACCCATTTGGTTTGTCTAACTCAGAAGGCTCATAATAACTTCAGCTGAACTTAAGAATGAATTAGAATGACTGTGGATTTTTCTCCCTATCTCTTGTGTTGGGATTGTGTTCAGAGGGGATTTCTTCAAGGCCAGGATGGACAGGAAAAACAATTAGAATGACCAAAAACTGTTTTACTGTGTGTATGCGAGTATTGTTTTAAGGAGAGTCTGCAGCCATGTTAACAGCTACGTGAGGCGGGTCTGCTTTGAGCTAAATGCTAACATCAACATGTTAACATGCTCACAATGACCGTGCTAATCATGCTGATGTTCAGGAGGTATAATATTTACTATGTTCAACATCTTAGTTCAGCATGTTTACGTTCTAACAGTTGCTAATTAGTAATAAACACAAAGTACAGCTAATATTTGATCATAAATCAAAGTATTGGACAAATTAAGATTTTGACCTGATGATGTCACTAGATAAAAAGTAGAGGAATCATCAAATTTATTATAAGTCATCCGGCCGGGCATATGAATGTCCAAATGTCATAGTGGTGCTACAGGAAAAGTCAGAGGATCACCAAAGTCATTGGGATTCATCATCTGAGCACCATGAATATTTGTACAGAATTTCATGGGAATCCATCCAATAGTTGAGTTATTTCAGTATGGACTGAAGTCGTAGAGCACCCAATCGACAGACATAGAGCCATGATGGTAGCATGGTCAAAAATGTTAATCTATCCTTTAAAGGCAGGATTTGTGTCAGTGGACTTTGCCGGATGTCAAACATCGAATCACCAGTTCCCCCTTTTTTGCCCCATCATTCTTTCTCTTTCTTCCAATCTTGTTATATTCCTTTATTTCACTTCCTGTCTCCACTATTCGTCTATTTCCCCTTTCTTCTGTCGAGCTGTCTCACTTGGTATGGAGGATTAGTGGAGACAAAGAGAGATCCAGGAGCCGGCTCTCGCTGAAGACAGTGACAGGAGGAAGACTGTTGTTCTCTCAGCAGGAAAAGATACTAATGCCTCTTTAAAGCCCATTGTCTCTCATAGATTACTCCTTTTCCCTCCGTCACGCTGAATAAAAATCAATCGAAAGTATGGTTTACTGTCAAGAGATTAGCCATTTAACAAAATGTACAACTGTACAAAATCTGATGGAGATATTAGATAGATTGAGAGGACACATATTGATGCACGTAAGGGCATAAAGTAAAGTTACCAAAAAGAAATGAACTTAACAGCTGAACATGAAAAGAAAACAAGGCATGATTACTTGGTCCCAAGTGTACAGGGCTCCAAATGTCTGTCTCTCTGTCTCTATTAACCCTGTTTACACAGCATGGAGTTCACTAACAGTCCACATGTTGTCACAGATACAGATCTGCATGTTCTCCTTAGAGCCCACAACATCCCTTGCCACTGCATAATTCAGGAGTCAACTCTATTTGGCCTGTATGTTGCGTGCTATAGAACCTGCTGCATAATGGACTGAAAACTGCAGAAAGCTGCTTCTAAACAAGACTGAACAGGAATATGAGCTTACTTTCTCGCTATTAGCTTGTCTTTTATATTCTGTTAGCATCAATATTTCTTGTTTGTGAGCATCAGTATTCCCTGTGCAATAAGAGGACGGATCCCTGTGAGCACGCTGGTGGAATTGCATGTCTGATAAGTGATTGGAGAGTGAATGAATTATAGCCTGGAGACCTTTAATGAGGCCTCAGTGGGAGGGAGGGTGAGGCACGGATTCGGGTGGTGGGGGGCGGTGGTGGTGGGCAGGTGAGAGCAGCTGCAGCTTTCCCTAAAGAGAAACCTCCTCCCCCGCTTTCTCTTCTCTCCTTCACTCCTTTTCACATCTTTATTTCTCTTATCCACCTTTCCATGTTGCTGCATCCCTCCCCCTACCCCCCATGCTTTCTCCGCTGCACTTATCCTTTCTCCTGTCTGGCTCTCTCTTTCCCTCAGCACTCCCCCATCCTCATTACAGACGCCTGACACAGCACATGTTCAGTCCTTTGTGTAGCGGTGCCCTTTTATTACCAGGTTAAATGGCAAATCCATATATGGAGCAGAAGTCCATTTGATGACTGCAGTGCCCATGTGCAGATGTGTATGGATGTATGGATGCGTTTGATTAATTTTGAAGCTTCATATATATATATATATATATATGTGTGTATATATATATATATATATATATATTTGTGCAGGTGCTTATGTTTGTGTGCTTTGGGATGTTGAGTGTATTAAGAAGAGTCTTTGAAAGCAGCTAGATTGGCTCGTGTGAAAGCAGTGAAAAGCCTGGTACCTCAACACTTGTGCCAATTCGTGCACACACACATAAACATTGGTCCTGCCAATCTAGCCTTTTTGTGCTCCTTTTTCATCCCAGTGCCATGGCGGTGCCTGGCGACACAGACCGTGAGAGGAATTTTAGACCACACGGAAAACTTTAGTTTATGTGTGTGTGTGTGTGTTTGTGTGTGTGTGTTTGTGTGTGTGTGTGTGTGTGTGTGTGTGTGTGTGTACGATTCACCTCAGGAGATCGAACTGGGTTGCCACAGCAGATGTCATTGCCCAGAGCAACTTGCAACAAAATGCTTAAAAGGGAGGATAAAGTTTGATATGACTGACAGCCAGACGGACTCGGTGCACTCAGTCGGTTTTCACCTCCTGAAGACCCACTTAATAAAATTGAATAAGTCTTTTCAGTGCAACATTTTCCCAGCTGGTTTAGTGTATGTGCGTGTGTGTGTGTGTGTGTGTGTGTGTGTGTGTGTGTGTGTGTGTGTGTCTGGGCTGGCCGACATTAAAGGGGAGAGAAAGTGAGATAGGGATGTGATTACTATGTTTTAAGTTGGCTATGAAGTGTTGTAAGCTGAAGTGGAGGGTGTCTGTGGATCCACCTCTGAAATCTCCTCTAGGCCTGATTGACAGCTGGACGCCATCTCGCTAGACAGATGTTGCTGTGGCGGGGGAACCAAGAAAACTCTCAGAGTATTTATAAAAAGCAATGAACTGAGAATGAGAGTAACAGACACCAAACAGAAAATTAGATGAAAAGAGATGTGGGTACTTTTCGCTTCATCTCCGTTTCATCCACACATCTGGTTCCCTTAAGTGCCAGATGCTACACAAATATGCGTGACATGAGATCATAAATCTGTTACTTTAAAGTCTTGAATATTGTGGTGATGACGTGATAAGTCATTACATTTTGTGTGTACAATTGCCTCCGTTTCCATTTTCCTTCTTTGTGTTTTTTCTTGTTAATGAAATCCTCAGCTTCGTTGTATAAACCACCTCCCTCTGATCATCATTTATGTTGAAAGTTTGCAGCGTTTTCGTCTGCAGGGAGATGGATCACATGCAAACAGCAGCATGAGCATTAGCCTGTGTGTGTATTTCTGTTTGTTTATATATCAAAGTGAAACTACAAAGACGTCTCTCACAGCCGTGCATTTATATCTATATTGTACCCATGTTAACGGGAAGAGGGGGGTACTGTATGTGTGTCTACATCAGTGTGCGTTAGTATGGGGGATGGGGTCGCGCCGAACAGCGTGAGCAAGAGGCTGAGTTTGCGTCTTTGTCTGTCAAATAAATTATTTAAATCCCATAACAATTAAAGCTGAAATCTGTTATCGGCGTCCTCCATTAGAGGCCCGTGTGTCTGCCTTGCTGCTTCAGTATGCTTCTCGCTTGCTCCCCCCGTCTGAGCTCAGCGTGGGGCCGGATAAAGATCACAAGCTCTGAATCTTAAACACACAACCCAGCAGAACAAAGGCTAACAGCGCGACTGTGACCCAGGGACTCACACACACACACACACACACACACACACACACTGAACATCTTCATCACAGGAGCGTATGAATATTTTGACAGCGGTTCTTTTTGATGCAAAATGTTGATAAAATGTTTCTCGAGAGCCACGTGTGTTTAATTTGTATGACAGAGGTTAGTTGTCAGTCTGAGGTTGGAGGGTGTGAAGTGTGTAGAATGGGGATTGCCTGTTTTTTAAGCATACGATAGATGTTCCAGGGTTTTTTCAGGAAGGAGTGTATGATGGGATATCTGTTAGAGCTCTGTATTCACACCTTGTCCCCCCCCCCCCCTTTAACGTTTGCAGCCTCTCTTCCTTTCTCTCTCGTTATTCCCCCCTTGGCGGTCATTCCCTCCCCCTTTCCATTTTATCTCACTCTCTCTCCTCTTTCCATGCATGTTTTTTATTGCCATAGCAAACTGCCCATTAGTCTTAGAAAGGAGCCTCCTTCCTGTGCGTGCCTGTGTGTGCTGATGTCAGGGGTTTCATTCGATTGATATACTGTGTATCATTTTTGAAAAACTTTAGCCTCCTGAAAGAAAGCAGTTATTTGAAAAAACAAAATTTATCACCATTCTCACCATAAGTAACTGATTTCTCTTTACTTTCTACACTGCAGTTGGTCCTTTTGTCAGGATATCCCCATTTTTAAATTGCCGGATATAGAAATGAAACTATTAACACCTTGAAACTATTTAAACACCCTGATATGCAGCAGTATCAAGATGTTACCTGCAAGAGGTTGACAAAAATACAGAAACACTTGATGAAAAATAACTTGAAGTGTCTGTTTCAAAGCGAAAAAGATGAATATTAGTTTGCATGCCAGTAAACATGCAACCTAATAGAGCCACCTTGACTAATTTTATATATATTTACATAGTTCTACATAGAGCTGTTTGGAGCTTGTCTCATGTCAAAAGTTAAACTAAACTATCAAACTTAGCTGTAATGTAATGTAACAAACATTTAGGGTATAAAAACTACTATATCCTGAAAGGATGGATGCTTTGTATAGCACATCTCTCCATGTTATATTTTTTTTATCAACTCTATGTACTCTTGTATAGGTAACTAATCAGTCACCGAGAACCAAGTTTTCAGTTTAATGTGTTCTAAAATTTCTGTTACTTTTCTCTTTTCTTGTGTGGATCTTACCCACACCAACTAAAAATTAAAATTAAAATTAAAATAAAATTAAGATGTGATCTTTAAGCATTTTGCTAAAAAGAGAAGGATTATTAAAAATAACCAGCACTATAATATCAAAACACTGAACACTGTCTTCTTTCCTTATAAATTATTTATTGTTGGATTTATTTGTTTTTTCCTATTATTGCATTTTTTCCCTAATATTTTTCTCCATAAATACTCACTAGAGCACCCAATGTATATTAATCCACAATGGCAGATAGTCCCAAACAAATGCACCATTGCAGAATGACATCGTGGATACAAGTGGCTGTGAGTTTCCTCCGGAGGGTGGCTGGGCTCAGCCTGAGAGATAGGGTGAGGAGCCGCTGCTCCTTCGCATTGAAAGGAGCCAGCTGAGGTGGTTTTGGCACCTGAATAGGATGCCTCCTGGACACCTCTTGCTGGAGGTGTTTCAGGCATGGTAGGAGTACTGGTAAGAGACCCCGGGACAAACCCACAACACACCGGAGGGACTACATATCTCTTCTGGCCTGGGAATGCCTTGGGATCCCCCGGGAGGAGATGGAAGGTGTTGCCTGGGTGAAGGATGTCTGGGTTTCCTTACTCAGTCTGATGCCACTGCCACCTGGTCCCAGATCAGTGGCAGAAAATGGATGCATGGATGGATTCCAGTTTGAGTAAAAAACTACAGTGCCCCACTAGTTTAAAAAATAAAACTAAACATTTGTGATGCATTTTTAAAGATTTACATCTTCAGTGGCGACCAGTGGGCATAGGACAAACAGGATAGTGAAAAAGTGAAAGACGGACTAATTTATTGTTGGCTTTGGACTTTTCATTACACTTTTTTGACGATAATCATCTCTTGAGGGCGGGCATTTTTTATATAATCTTAATTAATTCAGTGATATGATCTTTATTATTATATTGAGTGTGTAATTTACACATTTGCATTGTTTGGTAAAACATAATTTTCTTCACATTTCACCTACATTTTCCATCCTTCACTGTGTCTTCAAACACTTAACGTGACATTGAAAAAGAGTCTTGTTTGTGTGGTGAAAATCCGTCCAATCTACTGGAAGTTGACAGGAGTTGATTGACGGCTCTCTGGTTTAGTGTGGCAAGTGGTCTGTTCAGATAGCGCACACTGTTTCAGTTATACATTTTTGTGTCGAGTCCTGACTGATAAATGCTTATCTCTCCTGGTCCACTTGTGTCTCCAGGTGCAAAGTTGGCTGCATTTGTTCTCAGCATTTGCATAGTGTGTGCGAGTGTTTGTGTGTATCAGAGCCTCAGGTTACTGTTGACTCTAAAGAAATAAAAGCACACTCCTACGCTTCCCTATGTTATGTATGCATGAATGTGTGTGTGTGTGTGTGTGTGTTCAGGGCACCTATTTGTGAGATAAGACATACAACAACAACAATAACTGTATTATATTTTGAAATAAGCTGAAGAGAAGACAAATCCCCATTCATATGCCGCATTCCTTTGTGTGTGTGTGTGTGTGTGTGTGTGTGTGTGTGTGTGTGTATGTGTGTGTGTATGTGTGTGTGCACACTACACCTCATACATCTCTGTCTCAGATTGGGCCTGCAGTGTGTATCTCCATTGGGATTCTTGGGTCCAGCTTGGCTGAGAGAGCACACGCAGACTGATTTCCTCTTACTTATGCCACTCTTTCTCTTCCCTACTCTCTCAATTTATTTCCTGCCTCTTTCCTCTTCTGCCTGAGCTGCTTCTTTTACTCCTCACTGACCTTCACTTGTCCTTCACTCCACTGATAGACACACACACTCCAGACATTTGCTAGAAGGCTGGATTTGTATAATTGTGTTTGTGTGAGTTTGCGTGCTGGAAATAGCCTCGTCCCTGTACGATGGTCATAATTAGCCAAGCTGATTCTCTGAAGCTCTGTGCTGCCAAGACGGAATATAGTCATTCTATAAAATACAAGCATGCTTGTAAACTGAGTGACACTTGAATGAAAATCACAAATTTTCAAACTTTTCTTCTCTTTTTGTCTTCTCTGTTCCCAGTGATCTGCTGTCGTCGGGGTACGTGGAGAGGCATTTGTCAGAGAAAGGCAAGACTGTCGTCACCAATGTAAGATTCTGCAAATCATCCCTCCTGATGCTCACTCACACTATTAGACTCTGTGCACTTAGAATGGAAACCTCATTGTTATTATATTGCCCAGGTCTTGAAATTAAAGGAAAATTCTAGTTTATTTCAACCTGACGTATTTTCCGTAGATGTGGCCATTGTGACTCAACGGGTCATGCTAACTTCAGACTTTCCACCTCCGTTGTAGAGATTCAGCGAAATGAGGACTCGTGCAAAACACCTATATGAGATCAAGCTACAGGAGCCTCCTACAGCTCTCCAAAAATACATGATGTTTATATGAATCATTTCAAATACTTGTCTCTGAGTCCGACTGAAAGTAAACACAGAAAATAGCTGCATGAAAGGTCAACTTGCTGGTTGATCTAATGATTTGTTTACTTGTGTGAGGCTGACTTTCACTTTTGTTATACTGTCTTTTAGGGAAACTCTAAAAGCTAAGTGCAATGGGAACTCTGGCCCTGTTTGGGACTGTCTCATCCATTATGTGGGATACAGTCCCAACCTATCCTGTAGAAAAGCTCCAGGAAGTGACTGTGTGCTGCTCTTTAACGGAGATGGAGCGGTTAACCAGATGTACATGAACCAATCTGTTAATCTTCATCCTTCAGGTCTTTGCTCTCGTAAAACTTAAAAGTACAGTTTGAAAACATTTAGATAATGCATAAATCGCACCTTTGTGTCGCTTATCTAAGTTTGTTTTCGAGTGTGGAATTGACTCATTTTTGCCTCTTGTGGCTGTTGGGGGGAAGAACACCCACTATGAACATGGACGTCAACTACATCAAGTATAATGAGCCCATTATGGTTTGGTGCACCAGAATAAGGCGAAGAAGACACTGCACTCTACAACTTACTTTTCAGTTTTACAAAAGAGATGACTTTAAAGATGGGGGTTAACTGTTTAAAATTTATTAAGTTAACTTGTTTAACCACCTCGCCCCCGTTCACACAGTTGCTTACCGGAGCTTTTCTATGGGAGAGTTCGGGGCTGTCTCCCACACTGTGGATGGGACAGTCCTGAACGAGGCTATGGGAACACAGTGCTAACACGTTCGGCATAACAGCTTTATTATTTTACAATATGTCAGTCTTGTGTGTACAGATTGTTATGCTGCCCCCAAGTCGCAGAAAAGTCAATCAATGCAGGTATAAGAAAAACAACTGCCCAACAAGTGGAAAGGTCACTTGCTGTAATTCTGCCTCTTCCTGCTGTTTCAAGCTGCAAGGCAAAGGAAAAATAAGTAGAGCCCCTACAGCAGCATCACTTTTACCTTGGATGCACCATTTGTTGATCACCAGCTCATGTTTCCTAATTTTATTGAGAGCCGATCACAATGTGGGCAGACTTTAGATAATGAGAACCCCTCTTAATGTCAAATATGAATGCAAAGGCCGATCAGATGTCTTTATCCAGATACAGATCACATACTATACTACCACTTCACCCCAGTAACAGATGTTTAATGTCTTGTAAAATATCTGATTCCAAAAAGCAAAGGGGCTGAATCAGCTCCACTGAAGATTTGCCGTGCTGTGTATTAGTGTAATTTCAGCTGTAATTTCCTGTCGACCCTGCAGGTTCTGAGCCTTTTATATGTTAATCAATGTGTTCATTTGCACAAAGAGACATCACACACCATCCAGCCATCCAGTCTTTGTTCAGTTTTGATTTCAGTGGAGCTGTGGCTGTGGCCTAAAACTTCAACTAATGTGAGATTAATATTGCAGTGATAATCCTCTAGAATCTGGACTTCCATTACAGGACACCCACTGAGGCGTCGTGTTACATCACATAAGTGGGGGGATCATAATGGTCAGGATTTACTCAGCTAAGCAGCAGATTAGTGAGATATTAAATACTTTACAGAGAATGATCCAAATTATCACACCACATATTATATGATGTGGTCACTTGTAATTATAGTACTTATTATAAAGTAATCTGTCTGTGAATTAACTCACCTTGTGGATGAACATCCAGAATGTCTGCAGTTTTCTGTCATCATAGTTTCCTTTTTGAATAGTGGAGAGAATAAGAGACTCTTCATTAATGGCAGCTGTTCCTGCGACAAGTCCATGTTTGCTTATGTAGTACACAGATAGTAGTAGTAGTACAAACTGTAAGATGAAGTAGCAGTTAGAGCTTTCCATTCACAGTTAAAGTTCAAATCTGAAGTCCTTGTTCAGCACAGAAAACCCTCCAAAGTTTAGCCAACGTTAATGTGATGCAACAGCAGTCTATATTCACGTTTTCAAGTCCTTATTGTAAAAATTGACAGCATTTTTTATTGCTAAAATAAGCCAGAGTAGAGAAATGAGGAATAAGGAAAGATTGCACCCAATTCAGCAGTAAAAATTCTGAAAACGCCTTTACTTTACTTCTTGAGACTGCTATAGGACTATTTTGGCTCAAATATAGAGTCCTTTTTTGTGCTGAACAAAGATTGTGTCAATTGCACTGAACTGTAGAAGGAAAGCTGGAGCTTTATGTCCAGTAAAGATAAAGGTTTTGGCTCTTACCTATTGTGCAAGGAGTTGGCGATGTGGATAATTCCTCTATCACAGAACTGCCACGTTGATATAGATTGTTACATTGTACATTTCCTAGAAAGTAAGTTGACAAATTGACAGGAAGCTGCTAATCCAATTCAATTCAATTCAATTTTATTTATATAGCTCCAAATCATAACAAAAGTTATCTCAGGGTGCTTTTCACATGGAGCAGGTCAAGATTGTGCTCTTTAATTTAGAGAGACCCAACAATTCCCCCATGAGCAAGCACTTCAATACCTAAAAATTCAAGGTATTTCATCACAGTGATGCAAAAATTGTATAAAATCACATGTCAAAAAGCAATCCTGCTCATTGATTTGCGACACTACCCTCAATGTTAAAAGAACAGATACTGGTATAAACAGTATGGCAAAATATTGGGTTGCTCAATGACAGGGACAGACTTATCAAGTGCTGCATCAAGTGTAAATACACTTTCTGTCTCATGAATAGTAAAGTATGGTGTACGTTTGTGTAATTTCCATGTCTGTTTTCGTATCTCATTAACTCGCTCAAACTTTCACAGACATTCAGAGGGCAGAGTGTCCTACTTGTTTACCAAGTGTCTGACCCTGACCTTTTCATTGTGCATTGTGTTGTCCAGATTAGATGATTAATTACTCCTATATGGGTCTTAGGAGATCACAGATAAGACCAATTTAGCAACACACACACACACACACACACACACAGACGCTGAGGATGTACCCACAGCGCTGGGTTTTGGGTGTTTCTTGCTTTGATGAGAAGTGGAGCAGAAGGTTCAGGGCGACAGGCGGAGCAGAGACGCTGGGATAGTAGAGCACAGCGCCACTTATAAATAGCTTCTCTCTCTCCCTCAACCTCTCAGTTTCTTCACTCACTCTACCTCTCGCTACCCAACCTCTCTATTTTCATCTGTAGCTGCAGTCGGGTTTATCAACTTCAGCCTCTTCTCTTTCACCTCATTTTAGCATTTTTCCTGTTCCTCTCTTACCAATATTGCACTTCTGTTTAGTTTTATTTTCCAATTCTGGTCACCTTGGATGAGACAGTGTATAAAGAGAGAGACAGACAGAGGCAGGGTTAGTATGACAAGCCCAGCGCAAGAGCTGATAGCTTGTTTCCTTCGTCCTCTAAGAATCAGATTCAGAAATGATAGCTAAGAGTGACATAATTGGGAGACAGAGAGAGAGCTGAGAACCGCAACACTCGAGAACAAAGAAGAAAACAAATCAAACTCAGCATGACTGATGCAATTTCACTTCCATAATTCAATGATAACAATTTATGGAGAGGAGTTGCTCACACGCACACACACACACACACACGTTTGTATTACTACATACTTGTGAGGACCTGTTTTTTGATACTCTCAACTTCAACTGTAAAATATATCAAACTGTGATTCCTGTAAACTTAAAATAGATTTTAAAGGAAGTTTGCACCAACAAAATGGAATTTCCTCATATTACTATAATTGTGAAACATATGGCCAAAAGTATGTGGACACATATACTTCCACAATATTTTTTTCTTTCTTTATTTTTTCTTTTTTTATTTAACAGCTGAAAGTGCGGAGACAAAAAACAAGAGCACACCACAAGATGTAGTGTGCATCTTAACCATTAGGCTACCTGGGCGCACCACACATGTCCACATAATGTCTCAAGTTGGGAATGGAGTCTAGTCATCGCTGTGTAGTTGCTAGGCAACAAGTGGAGATTCCAGGAAGTCACTGCATCCAGCTGGTGTTTGCTAAGAAATAGTTCCAGTATGTAAATCCTCATTAAACCAAAACTTGTCATTTTCACATTACTGGTTGTTTACAGATTAAAACAATGAGATATAACATGTTAATTAGTGAGCCTTAGAGATGTTGGCAGGTATATTTTTAAACTTTGGAGAGACCTAGGCTAGCTGTTTCCAGTCTTTATGCTATGCTAAGCTAATCACCTCCAGACTCTAGCTTCTTAGTTGACACAAAGACATGATAGTGGTGTTGATCTAAATCTCAGCATGAAATAGAGTACTGTATTTCCCCAAATTTCAGACTACTCCTCTAAGGGAAATCTTAATACTACAGCTTGGGGAGGGCTCTTTCCTGTTTTAACATGACAATGCTCCTGTGTACAAAACAAGGCTAATAAAGAAATGCTTTCCTGAGTTTAGAGTGTAAAACTGGCCTTCAAACAGCCCATTTGAGTCAAGGCCTTATCACCCAACATCACTATTGCTCTTGTGGCGTAATGGGAGCAAATCCCTACAGCTTTGGAATGAGATGTTCAACATATGGGTGTAATGTTCAGGTAACTGTCCACATACTTTTAACAACAAGCACGTGCACCCTCACTCAAATCAATAAGGCGGGGATGGATTGTGAAGGAACCCGCAGAGAGAGCTGGAGATTGAAGTGGACGTAGCGGTGCGTTGCTGTGCACAGCATCAGACTGTAGAGCAGAAATTGATCCTCCGATAAAAGCTGTGTTTCCTCAGGGAGACCGGCTTCCTGCTTAATGGCTGTTAGGCAGCAAGAAATGGACGAGGAAGAGATGGCCTGCAGAGCACTTAGACACTTAGACATCATACACGTCTATAGAAAATGAATGTGTGTTTACGGTTGCAGTGAGAGGAAGAGAAGCACACCATATATATGTATAGATAGGGAGTGAAGAGAGGGAATATATGGTTGATGGTGAGGAGTGACAGAGATGGGAAAAAAAAGTGACCAAAGTTGTGGCTTCCTACCACTGAGAAGCTGGGATGGAGAGGAGTGAAGGCACAGTTAACATATAGAAAGTAGGAAGTGAATGGGTTAAGCTCAAAGTGCAAAAGACCACGCAAACACACAGATACAGTACGTGCACATATCTGCACCACTTTAAATGTGTGTGATTGACTCATTTCCTGATGGTATGTGCATCAAGTGGAAAATGTCATTCTCTGTTTGAGCGTATGAGACATTTTAGGAGGCAACCACGTGTATGATCTTAATCTGTGTGTGTGTTTGTGTATTTGCTCACAGGGCGGAGAGCACTGCTACTATCAGGGCAAGGTCAGAGACATCCCTCGCTCCTTTGTGGCTCTCTCAACCTGTCACGGATTGCAGTAAGTACAAATAATATTTCTGTGTTTGTGTGCAGGTGTGTCGTTGTTTTTCAGTCAACATTGCTGTCCCTGTGTGTCCAGGTCCTGGGCCTTGCTCCCATTTAGCCATTATGGGACAATGTAATTAGTTTTAGCCGACCTGTCTCTGTCCCTGCATTTTTTGTTACAGAGGTTATCATTCACGCAGACAGCTGCTGCTCAGACACCTTCTCTTCTCTTCTCTTCTCTTCCTTTCTCTTCTCTTCTCTTCTCTTCTCTTCTCTTCTCTTCTCTTCTCTTCTCTTCTCTTCTCTTCTCTTCTCTTCTCTTCTCTTCTCTTCTCTTCTCTTCTCTTCTCTCTCGTTGTTATTTTTAGAGTTTGTGCTCTAAAGCAGCGCTCTGTCAGAGAGACGGGTCAGAAACAAGGCCTGCTGGAAGGAATGCATGTACACTGTATACGTGTGTTATGTGTTTGTATATGTGTGATTGTGTGTGTATATATGTGTGTTCATATATGCAGAGAGGAGATGCAAGATGCAGACATGCATTATGTGGTAATGAAATGTTATTGTGAGCAGACAATGCACCATTTGCATAAAAAGACACCTATGAATAATAAGATATAAAACATTCACATGTATTACCGTTTTCCTAGTTGCTTACACATATTTCCTGAAAGGAAAACAGCCTTGGCCAAACCTCAGACTTTTTAACACAGTATATACTGTATGATAAAGCACTGCTGACTGCTTTATTCATTCATTAATCCTTATATTCATGGTGTGATTATGCTTGTGTGAGTCTGCATCTCAAGGACTGCGTGTTAATTAATGTTTTGTTGTCATGACTGGACATTTTCATATTGAACAGTGATTCCTCTATGAAAACAGAGAGTCGTGTAGTAGGTTTTTCAATGAAAACAATCATATTGATACAGGTGAATAAGTTAGTAATAGACACTTTCTTTTGGTTTCACATTCAAGGTTTTCTGTGTTATGACGTGTGTGCATGTGATGATAAAGAGGTCTAAACTTTATGAAGTCTGTTGCTATAAATGTAAAGAGTCTAAAACATCTTTCACATCTGTGTATTGTTGACAGTACACTATTTCCTCTAATTATCCCCTCAGTTGTTTCTGAATACATTATTGATCAGTCTTGGTCCATTGTGCTTTATTTAAAGCTTGTTTCAGCTTGATATATCTTCATTCAGCATAACGTCAGGCTAAATAAACCAAATAATCAGTACATCAAAGTAAATTCAACTAACTATGGTTAGTGGGTGGAATCAGATTGATACTTGCTGAATGAGCTAAATTAAAGTTAGGCTTTTAATAACGTTTGCATATTTCATGGGATTGTGGCAATGTTGGGAAATGTGTCAGCACAGTGAATTATGTAACAGCACGCACAAAATAATGAAAAGTAGGGCATAAATTAATCAGATCCAAACAAGGTAAATGTGTTGCACATGCAGTACCACCTCATGTATAGAACATAATAATAACTAAACCGAAATCTTACTTACTATGATAGTGTATAGTATTGGTTATTGAAATCTCAAAGTTTGGAGGTTCTCATTGCTGATCTTCTTAATGTGGAAAGAAATACACAAACTGACATTATAAAGGAGGCAGAGACACACCCAGAATGCCCTGTGTGTGTATGTGTGTGTGAATGTGTGTGTGTGTTTGCGTGTGTGTGTGTGTGTGTGTGTGTACGTAGGATAGAGAAACTGAGAGATGGAGGGAGTTAAAGGAGTGTATAGTGCTGTTGAGGGTTAGACATTAAAGGGAGAGTATTTCAGTTATGCTGAGTCAGGTATTTACCATAATAGATATATCCTGCTCTCTCCTGTGTCTCTCTGTCTGTCTTAACTCTCGTTCTCTCTCTCTTATACACACACAAACACACACACACACACTTTCTCTCACACACAGAAACTTTACACTGCAACGCAATAGGCTTTTAACTGCATACAGAGGGATAGTGCTCTCAGCTACATCCATCATATGAGATGAAGACGGTTCAGGTTCCTGTTAGAAACATCAGGTTCTTCACATTTGACTGAAATGAAAATGCTCATACTGATTAAAAATGATTAGCTTGAACAGAAATGCATATAATGTTGAGCTGAAAATTAGACAGTACAGCAATAAGCTTAATCTGGGACACTTTAGATGTTGCCACTAGTGTAAAATTACATTAAGACTCCTTAAAATGTGTTAAATCTGAAGCATTTCTCTATAACATTAAATATTAATGACTACATAAGCAACAATCAAAGTTAGAGTCAGTAAAACACCCTTAAACACCCTTACAAAAAGTTTAACATACAAAACTCAGCTAATCTGCTAAATCAGGACTGTGTGGGTGTGGTTTTATCGGTATCATCACGTTTTTCCAACTGAGTCACACTGACTTCACCCCATGAATGCATTATAGGAACTGGATACCGCCTGACACAAACGTTTTCTAGCTTCTGGGTTTGCTCCTGTATTTTCAGCCCACTGAATATGCGCGGTAGTGTTTTTCCTGCTGGCCCCGCCCGCGTGGCCCCTGCTCGGTCCCTACATTGGGATGATGTCACACACTTTAAAATCGCTTTTCTAAGCTCCGGGAAAGTTTATTTTAAAATATTAAACCTTCATGGTTTGAATATTCGTAATACAAAGAGTAATAATTTACCTTATTTGAAGTTCGAGGTCTCCTGTCAGCAGTTGTATAGATGTCTCTGTTATAGTGGTAGTTTATGGGGCAAATGCTTTTTACCACGAGTGGCAATTGGAAAAAATTGCCAGCAGGGCTGAGCAGCCAAATCCATCTCCCTTAATACATCCATGCTTCAAGCCAGTGAGAAGAGCACAGAAAAAACAAAAACTCAGAACAATTAACTCAGAAAATAGGTTTAAACAATGGAACTACTGGGACTCTTCCCTTGTTGTCTCATTGTAGAATGACCAGTGTTTGGTTTGTGTTGTCACAAAATCTATAAAATCAATCAGATTCTCAATTTTAACAGTTAAAATTGTTTAAAAAATACAGCTACTTTACTGCAGTAAGTGTTAAATATAATATTCTGCTCCATACTGATATAATAATAGACACTGTCTCTCTCTATGTGTGTGTAATCTGCTGTAAGTGCAATGTTGGACCAGGACAGAGAGCGTGTCCTGAAGGTGAATTCTGTATGTTGAAGAAAGAGGCAGAAAAAAAAGAGTTGGAAGAGAAAGACAGATTGCGGGTACATGCAGTGTTTAGCCTCCCGACTTCACAGTTTGACCTAACCAATCTCCTAAAAGCTTCAGATAAAGTTAATTAACAGATGATGTCCTGTCCGCTCATGTGCACATGTGCATACACAGGCGGGCAAAGACAAGAAGACCTTCATCCAGCTGCTTAATGAGAAATTGATCTCCGTCTTTTTAAAATGATTGCTTGTTTAGAGCTTGTGCATGTGTTTGTGTGTCGTGGCCTCTTTCTCTCATACTTTTATGTGATGAATGCATTTAGAGTTTTTGTTTGAGGTCATTACATTTTTCGATAATTGTTAAAGAGGATGGCCATTTCTGCATAATGCACTCTTTTTAAAGAAGTCTGAGTCATTGCAACTCAGCGAGCCTACAGTGGTCAAGTAGTCCTTACTCTGTTATTGTTCCAGAGATAACATCCTTAGGTGACCTTTAAGTTATGCTGTGTGGGTGGATTCCCTGAGATGATTGGATGACCTTTTGTTTCACATTATCCTCCACCCCTCCTAAGCCCTACATATGCCAAATACAGGAGCAAGGACAGTAGAGTATCCTGTCCAAAACTGCACCTCGTCAGAGTACATTACAGTTATTATTCTGAGAAATGCTCCAATAATACAATAACCCCTCTGGGCAAGTACTGCAAATGGTTAATCAATCACGCTGATAGCTGAGGAGGAGTGGAATTCAGATGCATTATTCCATTTAGTGATGAATAAAACAACAGCAACTGGTGTTAATATGTGCTTTCTCCTTCTCCTCTCCTCTCCCCGCCTCTTTTGCTTTCAGTGGAATGTTTTTCGACGGCAATCACACCTACATGATTGAACCTGGAGGAGAGGGCAGCAGCAATGTAAGTACTCTGCAGATCTACACACTCTAGAAGCTGGAGATGGTTCTTCTCAGGGAGAGGGGTTATCAATTTGTTCCTCCGTCTTTCCACATCCAGCTGCCTCTCAGTCACATCGGATTGTCAGCGGTGGTCAGATTGTGTGCGCAGCAGGTAGTGAGTGAGAACAGTTTTCCTGGTGTTACAGGATTCACACAAGGGGTCAGTTATTGTCGTGAGAGGACCAAGAGACAAAGCCAGCATCAGTTACAGATCACACACCACTACAGATCGTCGCCACTCTTCCTAATGAATCTATGAGTGCGGCCTCAGGCACAGAGAGCTTTGCTGGGTTACAAAGCCTGCAGACAGCGGAGAAAGCCTACGGCCAATTAGATAATAACAATTACAGGCGTTATGGTCGAAACGATAGGACGGATCTGAGATTGTCCGAAGACGACTTGAGCATGAGAGTGAGAGATACTGTGTGTGTGACTTCCTTTCTGCTCTAATTAAAACGTCCAGGAGAAGTGTGTGTCTAGCGTTAATCAGAAAAGGACGAAAGGAGACAAGATAAGAGAGGTCAGGGGTTCGTGTATGTCTCCATATGTGTGTGTTAATGTGTGCGTACTTGTGTGGAAATGTGTTTGTGCACTCCTGGGTGTTGGTAGGACGGCCTGGCACACAGAGCTACTTAAGATTTATTCCCATATGACAGTTTTAGTGCCAGTGGTGCTGAAGGAGCGGGCAAAGGAGAAAATAGAGAAAGGACAGATTAAAAGTGCAAATGAAAGGCTGAGAAGAAGAATGTTAACTGAAAAAAAGGGTGAGAATGAAGCAGGTAGAGGGAGGTGACGCTCAGCTATAGAGCAAAAAAGAAAAACCGCAACATTGCTGGTGAAAGAAGTGCAATTAGTTTGTTTGTCATTGTATCTTCTGGAGAGAAACTGCAAAATGAGAATAACTAATTAGTTTTGTAATGATAGCTTCTATATCACAGTCATGCAATAGTGATAAAGGAGCAGATATTCGAATGCAACAGACTATTCTGACAGACAGAGAAAGAAAGAACAAAAACAATGCCTCACCCCACTGGCTTTATTTCACATCTGTCACAGTTCTTTCTCTGCTGCCTCCTTTTCTGGCCTCTTCGTCTCTCCTCTGCCTCCGTCATTCCTCTCCAATGTTTTCTGGACAGACTGAATTATTCAAGCGAAGAGAGAGAGAGAGAGACAGAACTGAGAACATTGCTGCAGCACTCCTCTTCAGAGATACAGTCTCTTGGTCACTTTTTCTTGGTCACTCGCTCTCATTCACGCAGACACAGTGATGTAAAATAGATGTAAAAATCTGAGGAGATTATCTCTATGAGATCTATTAGTATAGATGGTTTAGTTTTTATTCATGTGTCATGCCAAACTTTTGACCCGTCATACACGGGATTACAAAACATCACTGTGTAAACATGAAAAGTGCAGCAATGGCATCTATTTGGTAACACATATACAAAGCTGAGAGAGATTATAGAGATTATATAAATACACATTTACACACTGTATATCATTTAAACAGATGTTAATGTACAAAATTTGAAATAAATTGTTTCTATTGTAAATAGAAAACTAACTTTTTATGCTATAAGCCAAATTTTAGCTCTTTATCAGGCTCAATTTTTAAAAAATATAGCGAACTTTCATATGTGAATAGTCAACTCAGTCTTTGTGTATCATCTATGTTTAAACAAGAGTCTCCAGTAATACTAGCGGCTCTGTGAGGCTCTAACACTTATTGTAAAGTAAAGACAATCAATTTATTAGATGTCAGATTTCAACTGGGCACACACATAAAGATCTAACTTCTTACTGGAGGTAAATATTAAACCATAATTCTCTGTAATTTAGTCCAAGCATGGAAGCGGTTTTGGCGAACATTTGGCATGTGGCTTGTTAGCAGTGATGGCTTTGTTGGCTTGTTAGGTGGGGAAATTTTGTCTGTATGACAATGCCAGGGACAGTGCTGCCCTCGAGCCCAGCGATGGCTGTCAGTCTGTCAGCACTGAGCTCTGGATGTCTGCTCCCTGCGGGCGATGGTCCACCGTGACTGTCTGTCCTTCTCTGTATCGCTGGGTTCCTCTCGGTGTATCTCTTTCTCTCTTTAACAGTCTGCATTGTCTTGCAAAGGCATCCTCAGATTTTTGTCAGACAAACAGATGTCTGCTGCATAAACCTGAATGCTCTCATGCACTGTGTAACAGCTAATACACAGACACACACACAGAAAATAGTGAGTTTTCACTTAATTCTAGAGGGCTCTTATTTTAAAAGGTTGTTGCTCAATCATGTTCTGTTATACTAACAGCAACATATCACTTTCTATCAATTAGCAACAGCATTGAATGCAGAGGCCGTGTGTCCTGTGATGCACCACTAACGCTGGCTGTTATGATCTAGTTTAAAGTGATAAAAAAAGAAAAAAAAAAATCATGGCAGGAGGGGGGCGTGTCGAGATAGAGAGCCAGCATGGCTCCTGTCGGCCATATGGTAAATCCATCTGCCCTTCTTCCGCCAAGGCAGAAAAGTTATGCAGGACATTAGCAAAGTGAGTCCTGAACAAGCTCCTCTTGTCACCTTACGCAGCTAAATTGATCTGAAGTGTCTTCTCGTGTTATGTAAACAGGCTTATGTACAAGTAAATCACAGTAGTGAGCAATACGCAGCACCAAATTAAAATTCACCAGCTAAGAACGTGATGTTCCCGGAGTGCTACATGGCCGATAAATCTTGCACTTCTTCAGTGTGTAAGATTCTGAGTGCGTGACCGTGTGCACTTTGAGGGAGGATGTGTGAGATGCTGGCTTGCATATGCAGAAAACACCATATGTTAAGCCCTCTTGGTTTTTTTTGGACAACTCTCCAACCCCACCTGCACCTCAGGGTCCCTGTGGCTAATAGCTACTTGCCAGCAGCTACTTCTGTTTGCTTTCTGTGAGGACAGAGACAAAGCAGAGCGCTCTGTTTTGTTGATGGTACAATGACCATGATTTCAGTGTTGCAGCACATTTGAAATATGAAGGCTAAAAAACAGACAGAGCAGTATTTTTTATTACATTTTGCATTGTTATATGACCAGTATATATAGAATTGACAGAAAATGTGTTTCTAATATTAGTAATCAATTAATTGTAAGTCCTTTATCAAGCAACAAGACTTAAGTGTCTACAGCCATGCTAGCAGTTCTGAGGATGTACTTTGAGCTACATTCTAGCATTAGCATACTAACATGCTCATAATGATAATGTAAAGTTTATCAGATGTAATGTTGACCATGTTCACCATTTTAGTTTAGCATGTGCATGCTAACATTTGCTGATTAGCACTAAAGTATAGCTGAGGTTGATGGGAATGCCATTAGTTTTGTAAGTATAGTGGACAAAGTGATGTTTTCCAATAGTTGTTGAGATATTTCACTCAAAACCACAAAGGTTCAAGTCCCTCTCCTCTCACAAATATGTTTTTCTTCTTGCTCCTTCAGTTGGATGTTTGAGCTTCACTGTGCAGAATGATGTATGTGTAGAGTTTGACACTAGAAGGCTGTTTTCACTTTCATCTGCTGAAAGTGGAAAGTTTCTCTGTGCTCAGAGAAATCAAAATTCTGATTTTAAGGGGTGGACCTACAAGCATGATTTGTGACATCACATCTAGTTTGGAGGCAATCCTGGTCCAATATTCAACTTAGACAAGTGTGACATGAAAACCTGAAGCCTCCAGTGCACAAACACTGAGAATTAACTTCACAGTGAAGTAGGAGATGTCTTGTGTCCAGCAGTGAAACGTCTGAGATGAAATATATTTACATATTAATAGACTCCAGAATTTTTAATAAGGAAGAAGGAGTAGATGTAATTTTTAGGATTTTAACATGGTAATTATACTTTTTTGTAGAAAAACCATATCAGATAAACATTATTGCTCTAAGCGTAAGAGTATTTTATGTCATAATACACATCTGGAGGAGATCTTTAATCTCATGGTGGCGCTACAAGAAGGTCATTAGGATTCATCCTCTGAGAACCATGAATATCTGTTCAAAATTTTATGGCAATCCATCCATCCAAGTGGTGAACTGACCAAATGACCGACATTGCAATCCCTAGAGACAAAAATATGGCATTTTCTGATTCTAGCTTCTCAAATGTGAGGATTTGCAGCTTTTCTCTGTTTTAAATTATTTAAATTGTAATATGTCTAGACTGTTTGTATCTCTGCATGTATATGTAAAACATTCCCACGTGTCCCAGCTTGTTATGTCCATAACTGGTCTGCATTTTTATTACTGCAGGCTGTAGACCCTGTGTAGGGATCTGACTTGCAGGGGTGACGAGGAGATGCTGGGAGGATATCTGAGGAAGAGGGCTTGGGGAGTTTAAAAACAGAGAGAAGGGGGGATGTGTGTTGATGGGGGTCGTGGCAGGTTGTGGAGTGGGGGTGTTCGCATGAGGTGCCAAGAGAATTTTTTTTTATACAAGCACAAGCTGGGCGTGGAGCACACTGTGGGATGGAGCTGGTGGAATAAGAAAGGGGGGTCTCCCTGTGGCCTCAAGCCAACTTCGTGTTACTAAACCTGGACCAGTTCATTCACACATGCAGAGAGAGAGAGAGAGAATGAAAAGCATGTTACCCCTCCTTGCTTTGTATTCATGAGCCAGCAGTCTGTGTCTGAGGTACCATCTCCCTTGGCAACACAGGCTCCGCCTTCGTCTCTTTGTAGCACAACATATGAAAGCCATCTGTGTTTAGACCCTTAATCTCCACCACTACATACACCCTGCCGAGCCTCTATGCTGTGTGTGTATGTTTTAAGTGTGTTTGTAAAGAGATGATTGGCTGAGAGCGATGATCTGGGGAACAAAGACGACACTGGTCAAGACAACACAATATTACAACAGTTAATTCAGCGGTAACTGCTCTGATAATGAGGGACTGTGCTGTATGTGTGTGTGTGTGTGTGTGCTACAAATAATACAAAAGCAGTCATGTTATATACTTCTTTAATTAAGGTCTTATTATTCATCAGCCACTGACCTCTCAGATGACATTAAAGCATCACATCAAAAGAGTTGGCTCCAGTTATGACTGCTGCAGTTGGTCTGGCTTGTCAATGGAGTTATGACCGTGAGTCGAGTGTTGCAGCACAATTCAACCATGAAGGCTAAAAACGTCTTGCTCACAGGCCAAACAAAGGCAAAGCGATTTTATTATTGCATTATATATTACAGTGTATAAACGATAGTCGATAAATTGTTTAGTCAATCAGCAGAAATGTAATCTCAAACAATTTTGATTATTGATTTATTATTTAATTCATTTATCAAGCAAAAATGCCAAACTTTCGCTGCTTCCGGCTCCTCAAATGCGGGGATTTGCTTCTTTTCTGTGTTTTATATTATTTTAAATTGAATATATTTGAGTTTTGAACCATTGGTTGGACAAAACAAGCAATTGAAGACATCACCTTGGGCTCTGGGTGACATATATATATATATAATACTGTATAATTTAACAATTAACTGATTCACATAATCGTTAGCTGCAGCCCTCATATATTACATCCTCACTTTTGTGTTGGATCTGCACATTAAGTTCAGAAGCTTAGTCTTTAGTGTGAAAATTTGATTTCAGATGACTGCGTGTACTTGAGATGGAGATATGATGGGTGTTTGATGTGCCAGAGACTTTCTCAATGCAATAACTATCTAACGTGGGAGGATATATTACTTCAAACTCTTACAAGTCCACTTAACACATTACAGATTCTGAAGAGGTCTGCAGCTTTGCTACTTGGGCATCTCGTCAAGGCTTGCAGCAGAACTAATGTATCTCATATCAAAAACCTACACAGAAATTGATTTTACAAGTATATGATTTAATATCAAGTAAGGACAAAGCTGCCGGCATTAAGCTGCCATTATGGAAACATCTCTCAATGAATCAAACGTTGGAAGAGGGATAAGAGAGGGAATGATTTTATGATGATACATTTCTGGGAAGCCGGAACCTCGCAGGTCATTGATTTCTCAAACAATTTATCAATTAAATTGGAAATGTGGAGACATAACCAGTTAAAACCATCACTGGAGCAGATAAGAGCTGACTCTCTTTCTCAGTTTGTAATTCAGTCTGGCTGAAATGTTGCTCAGTTTCAGCTCTTAACTTTATGTAGGTGTGTGAGCTTGGACGGACAAGATTGATTGTGTGTCTATTTTTGTTTCCATTATGCATATTAAGAACTTTGTAGCACTTAGTAAATTGGTTTTGTTGTCTTTGGACCAGCACACAAACAAGAACAAGCACATATATATTGTAGTTTATATTTAATACAAACAAATAAGATGACAGTGTAGAAAAACATGTTTCTTTCATTGACCTCAACATTGTAGATGAAAATGACGAACATATTAGACTTTGAAGAAATGTTGATCAGTGCTCATTATGCAAAATATAGAAAAGGCAAAAATTAAACTATAAGTTAATTTTGGCTTAATAACAAGTACTACCACCACAAAATTACACTTCTAGCTAGGTTGGCAAAAGTTTAATACCAACTGCTTTTTATTTATCAGCTGATCATTCAAAAGACAAGTTGAGCAGATGTGAACAGCGTTCTTAATCCTGTCTTTTCTGCTGCGCTTCATAATAAAAATGTAGTTCTACACAACAATAAAATCTGCGTCTGTACATTCAATTTAACAAAGCTAACAAATTTCTTAGTGTCATCTTTTGTGCCATAAACACCGATGTGGAAGCTTGTCACAATTAAGTGATTAAGTATCATGTTAGAGGCCATACATTAAAAAAAATACGATAAACAAAAACAGTTAATGGCAATGTAAACTGGCACAGTATTCACATAATTAGTGCATTATAAACTATAACAGCTGCTCTTCACAGGGCACTGTCACATTAACAAATCCTGTTACATAACAGACACGGAAGTATACAAACGAGTGGGTCTTTTAGTAGTTATCCAGTCAAAAAACAATATTTTAGTAGTCATGACAGAACAGATCCATAAAGTTAGCTGTGCACAGAAAAGTGACAAATCATTTGTGATTCATACAACATACAAAAGTAACAGAAAAACATAATTTTCATAACTTGCTGTTATTTTGGCAGCCAGTGTAACCGCTTCATTTAATTTAAAGTACGGCATGAATTTACATTCAGCCACATACCAAATACTAGTTACTGTTTCCTAGCAGGCAAGGAGCAGCCAATTAGCGTTAGCGCTCAGCTAACACTTTCACACTCAGCTGGTGAAACTGTGAAACAGGCCGGTTGGTCGAGGTGTCTTTCAGTATTTCTGGCTGTAAATGAAAGTAAATGTTTAAAATGCTCTACAATACTAAGCTAAATATAGTGTTGTTTGCACCAGCGCTGTAGTGATATTTGTTGTAAGGAAAATCCTCATCCTTCATATAGCACCTCCAGGTTCTTTTGACAGGCTCTCATCTTCCATAATCAGCAATTTACAGACCTGGGCTGACTAACTGGATTCTTGAAGCTATCACTCAGGCTGTAAATGGCTCTTATTAATGTTCATCTATCATACTCTATTAGTTTTATCAGTGGCGAAAGTCATTGAGGTACATAAACAGAAGCCTTCAGTATGCTGACGTTATCAGCCTCCCTTCTCTTACTGTCCCTGTGTCAGCACGGGAATGTCGATCTCTATGGCAGACATCCGTGAGCGGGATGAGTAGCGGTGGCCGGCGTAGCTGGATGCGTAGCCCTGAGAAGGAGCATAGCTCTGTGAGGGAGCGTAGCTGTAAGCCTGGGTCCCTCCCACCTCTGACCCGTACCCATCTGGAGCAGAAATCTGAGACATGTACACCTGTGGTGGTGCAGGGGCGGCCACACTTTGTGCGTAGGCCTGAGCGGCTATGTAAGGCTGGGAATCGATCACTGTGGGAGCATAGGTCTGTGGCGGGAAGGGCTGAGGACCATAAACTGGGGATGGGGGATATCCGTTGGCAGTGAGAGGCTGAGCGGACAGAGAGGTCGACATGGAAGGCAGGGGCAACCAGAAGGGTGAAGGCAACTTCTTACACATACAGTACCACATGAACATCAGCAGGGAGGCCAGCATCAGTCCACCAGAGCAGCCTATGGATACATACACAGCAAAGCCGTCAGAGAAAATGTTGTCATATTTGATGTTCATCTCCTTGGTACGGAAAAGGAACCACACTGAGGGTGCGATGGCGATAGCTCCGCCCAGGAACAAGAACATCCCGGCCACCAGGTGACAGCCTGCACTGTTCACCAGGAATCGGATGGTTTTAATATCCGGTTCGGGTTTGTCTGAACAGCAGCAGGTTTTACACATCCCAGCCATGCACAGCAGCAAGGCTAGAGAGCCGAACAGCATGCCTGCAGGCAGGCAGAACTGCAGGAGCCGCAGGTCCAGTTGGTCCACCTTAGAGTACCACTGGAAACGTGAGAAGAGATGATTTCTGTTAGGGACACTTAAGGACATAAAAGAACATTTACAAATGATTTCTGAGCTGAGGGACAGAAACATTTCTTTGTAATACCTCTGAATCATAGTAGTAACATCCTGAGTAGCCATCCTGTTTCACACATTTAGCCCACAGCCCATCATACACGCTGACATTCTTAGCATTGCGATTGAAGGTGACCAGTCTCGTTACACGCCACTGTGGGATAAACGCTGCCACAGCAATCCCTCCCACAGACACAAAGGCAATGATGAAGGAAAAAGCATTGGTGGCGTGGATGTCCCGGCACGTCATGGTAGTTGGTGCTGACAGGAACTGAGGCCACTGGGAAAGTTCCTTGTTTGAACAGATGAAGAGAGGAAGCCAGACAAAAAAGTGGCTGGTTAGTGCAGTGGAACGCAATGAATCCATAATAGCATAATTTTATTGTATACAGAACTCCTGATCTTGGGAAAAAGGTCATACAAGTTACTCCAAAAGGCCCAATTACAGTTGAATGCAAACATTTGGGCACCCTTGACAAATAACTTATTTTGGGTATTTTTTAATTGAAAAGATGTAAACACAGTCTCGATAGGACATGGAACATAAAAACACAATATTTTCAGCAAACATTAATGCATAGTTACTTTCTACGTCATAAACTGCTCAAAATTTAAAAAACAAACAAACATCACTGTGGTGTGCAAAAGTTTGGGCACCTTAAGAGCCCAGACTCCTTTTACAAGGTCTCAGACCGTAATCAGCTCGTTAGGCTTGAGGCATGTCAACAATTGCCATTAGGAAATGTTAGTTGGTGCCAATTTCAAAGCTTTGCAAATTCTTCAAACCTTGTGCGAACACTTGGCAACCAGGGGTTCCTCTAAGCAGCTGTGTAAGACTCTGAAAATGTAAGTTATTGATGTCCATAATGCAGGGAAGGCAACAAGAAGATAAAGTGTTGTCAGCTTGTAGTTTCCACAGTGTGAAATGTAATTAAGAGACTGCAGTTTAGGGGAACTGTGGAGGTCAAGATGCTGCTTGTATGCTGGTTAGAAAGGCAAATCAAAACCCCCATTTGACTGCAAAATAACCTGCAGGAAGATTTAGCAGACTCAGGAGTAGTGGTGCACCGTTCCACTGTACAGCTATGTTTGCACAAAGACCTTCATGGAAGAGTTAGTGGAAGAAAACCTTACATGCTTCCTCATCAGAAAATCCAACATCAGAAGTATGCAACAGAACATCTACAGAGGCCTGATGAGTTTTGGAAATAAGTGCTGTGTACTGATTAGGTTAAAATAGAAGTCTTTGGCCACAATCAGCATTTCGGGGGAATAAAAGGAGCAGCATTTCATGAAAAGAACACTGTGGATCTATCATGCTTTGGGGTTGTGTTGCAGCCAGAGGCTCAGGAAACACTGCACGGGTGGAGGGAAGAATCGATTCCACTAAATACCAGTAAAGTCTGAAAGCAAACATCACACTGTCTGTAAAAAAGCTGAAGCTCAAAAGAGAGAGGATGGCTTCTACAACAGAATAGTGTTCCTAAACATACCTCTAAATCCACCAATCCACCTAAAGAGATGCAAGCTGAAGGTTTTGGAACGGTCCCGACTTAAACATAATTAAAAATCTGTGGGAAGATTTTAAAAGAGCTGCGCATGCAAGACGGCCCAAGAATATTACAAAGTAGAAGCCTTTTGTGAGAAAGAATGGGAGAAAATCCCAAATACAAGAATTGAAAGACTTTTAGCTGACAACAAAAAGTGTTTGCAAGCTGTGATATCTGCCAGAGGGGGTGTTACTAAGTACTGACTATGTAGGGTGCCCAAAGAGTGTTTTTATGTTTTTATTTCTGTTCAATTTATGACATAAAAAGTAACTATGCATTAATGTTTGCTGAAAATAGTGTGTAAATATCCTAGAGAGGCAGTGTTTACATCTTTTCAACTAAAAAAAAAAATCACTGAAATATGTTATTTTTGAAGGTGTGCCCAAACTTCTGCATATTACTGTACTATTGAAGTAAGCTAACTATGCCACGGACTGACCTAGCTTTGGGCAACCCCCCCCAACTGTATTTCTATTCACCACAGTCTAGTTGACCCAATATCTGCTGTCCCTGAGAAACAATGCTCTCATTTCATTAGCAAACACAGTGGGGATGACTCGGTGGTTGAGGTTGCTTGGCAAGAGTGTCTATACTGCAGTGCATTACATAGACTGAACAGCAAAACAATAAGCAATTGAATTAGATGCTCAGGCTTTTATATGTGACAGCAAGTGACAGTGACTGACCAAGGCCCTGCATGCAAACTTGATCTTCATGGGCTGGCTCCCAGCTCTATTAATGAGTTGAAGGTCCTATACAAACCAAAGTGCAGCCTAAGAAAAGCTGTAACATTATATATCCTGGTTCAAAAGTAAAGGTTTTGAACCAGAAGCTCTGCACACTTGTTAACATCTTTAAAACCAATAGTCACAACCTTTTTTAATAAACGCCTCTTATTAAATACTAGCTCTAAGTTTGTGTTTGACAGTTTAATTTGTTTGTTTCCACGTTTTTATCTTCTTCTATTGTCGTAAATTTCATTTTATACTTTAAATTGTCTTATTATATTTAATTGTAGTCTTGAGTTTGACTAAATTCGTCGTTATCAACCCATAAATACCAACTACAACTTGATTTTTTCCCCCCTTTTGCCCAGTTATCAGATATCATAAAAAGTGACTAATCCATCAGAAGTTATTGATGACTGCATCATCCTAATTAAACTTATAATAGGTGATTCTACAACTATACTAACACCACACACACTGTACATTCACATCCAATTTCGTGGGCATGAAAACACACCTTTACTATGTAATAACAGGTTTTTAACCAGTTATTACTTTCAACACATCAAACAGCTGAGCTAACAGTTAGCATTATCCGTATAGTTTTACTAGCTACAGTAGGCTAACTCTAAACATATGTAAATATTACATAATTTATAGCTTAAAGTGAATGCTTCCATATGAAAAATGAGAAGGAAATGTGTGGTAGGAATGGACTAACTAACCTGAATTAAACGCTTTTTTATGTCGTTTCCGTTAGCCAGCTAACTGTTAGCTGACGGCTAATACGTTAGCATGACTGCAACCTGTTGTTTCCTAGATGTGAAACCCAAACACGGCAACTGAGCTACAAAAATATAGACGACAGTACCTTATATTTCCAGCAGTCCTGTTGTGTTTATAGCGGAGGTGGTGGCATTACAGCCTGGTGCTCTTTTACACATTTGAGCTCGACAGAAACCAAAAGCCGAGTCGATGAAGTACAGCAGACTGAAGAGTAAGCAGGATGTGGTGCTACAGGCTGTTTGTGCCCTCAGCGCTGCCTCACAGGTGTGTCGTGTTCACAAATAGTATGTTTCCTAAAATAATTCCCTATTCACAGTGACAGATACAGCGCATTTAAGTTACAGAGATGATACAATTAGACAATGAGAGAATCAAAAGCAGAAAAAAAAGCAAGCAAAAAGTAATAAAAATATCAAATTCTCCCAAATTAGATGAAAATATTAAAGTTCCTCCTCTAGACATGTATTAAGACTCATAAAAAATAATCTGCTTGAAACAATAATGTGTGTCTGGTATGGTTTTTCCAGAAAAAAAGTATAATAACTATGTTAAAAGCCTTAACATGGCATCTACTCCTCCATCATTAAAAAAAAAAAAAAAAATCCAGAATCTATGAATATGTAAATATATTTAATCTCAGAAGTTTTTCTGCTGGACACAAGATGTCGGGTGCTTTACTGTAAAGTCTATTCTTAGTGTATGTGCACTGGAGGCTTCAAGTTTCCACATCACGCTTGTGTGAGTTGAATATTGGACCAGGATTGGCTTCAAAAACTAGTTGAATGTGAAAACAGCCTTCTAGTGTCAAACTCTGCACTTACATCATTCTGCACAGTGAAGCTCAAACATCCAACTGAAGAAACAAAAGCAAAACACATTTTTGAGTGGAGGAGAACTTAAAATAGACCCCTAAAACACACTTCAATTGCAATAACATATTAAGTTGTTGGTTGGCTGTTGTCACACAGCATGCAGATTTATAAGCAGCAAAGTGTTTTATTAGGCTACTGGGGTCAACTAATATTCTGTCCAAACCCTCTTTAACCCTCTTGCTTTCTTTCATAGCAACCATGTGAGCAATTTTAGTGCAGGCATGTACTTTTCTTTTGACATTATGTGCTTCTGTCCAGTGACTCACCTAATGATTCTTTCAGGTGCTCTTTGTCAGCTTCATTGCAGTGAGTTTGACAGATATAAATACGGCTTTGAAGGGTGTGTATGTGTGTGAAATATTAATAAAATTGTCAGTCCGTACCGTTCTCCGTGGGAGCTTGAACTCATTTACCTTCGTTCTAAGATGTTGCAAGGGCGATGTGCCTTTATGTTCAACATAGAGAAAGTAAAGAAAAGGTCCTCATATCAGACATTTAGCTGTGTTGGCTGCACTGGTTCATTTAATTCAATTTCTAAGTTATGTAATGACACTGTTTCCTTCTCTTTTTTTTTGTCTTTCAGGGAGATGTGAACATTCACATGATTTACAAATCTGGAGGGCAAGAGGGACTTCATGATCTCCTCAATGGTAAGATTATGGCTAAAGACATGAGTAGAATTATTAATAGAGGAAGTGAAAGTCATACATGTGTTCGTGATACTCATAGAAAAATGTGTCTGACTGTTCTGGGTTGACACTGTGGTTGAATACTGATAGCATTAAATTCCTAGGTGATCTTCCAGAGCCGCCTTTTCCCAGCCCTCCATTTCCTGGGTCGAAAGTTGTTCACAGAAGAAAAAAGAGACAGGTATGACCCCTCTGCAGGTATATTTGTTGCAAAATCATCATTGTTAGCAGAGGAATGCTGATGCACTCATTGTTGACTTCACTTGTATAATGCATATGAGTGTTTGTGTGAGTGCAAGATAATTATGTTCTGGATGCTGTTTGTCTAAACCTGATTATGCTGTTTCCCACCCATATGTATTATGTTAATTCACAAAGCTAAAGACAGAGCACTGTTTCCTCACTCTCCTCCCACACAACAGCTCTCCACCTTTTTTCTCTCCTCTTCCTCTCCTCTCCTTCTTTTTCATGAAATATTTATGTTATGAGTAGAGGCTGCTTCCAGCATCATCTTTTCTCAGACACAGTCAGATGTCTGCAGCTGTCGGTCTCTCAGCCCTGAGAGCTGCTCTCATCTTTATTTGGAATTTGGAGAACAGTCAAATCTCGTTCAGCTTTGCAAAGTTCATCCTTATTGATTTGTCGTTTCTTTTCTTGGTGTCTTATGAGACATGAGTTGATCCTTGTGCTTACTCTGTGTGTTGTTTTGAAATTCCTGTTGATGTTGAAAAGTCTTGGTTTAGGAAAACTGTTTATGTGATTGAACTGGCAAACTGCTGTGTTTTTCTCAGGCTCCACATGTGTCACGAAGTGTAGAAGATGAGACCAAATACATTGAGTTGATGGTGATCAATGACCATTTGATGGTAAGCTTTTAATTAGATGTACAGTTATGATAGACTGTACACTATAAAATCATACCTGTCTTATATTAACATTATTCTGAAGCTAGAAATGTGTTTATGTTTATGTTGCCTGCGCCTTCAAATACCAGCCTTCTGTCCTCAAATCTTTCAATCCTAACTTAAATGTATGGCTACAGCTGCACATTTTCCCAAAAAGATCTCCTGTATTCCATCATTATGATAGGATTCACTGTACTTGATGATTTTATATTACAAACATATACAGTATATTGAAAGGATAAGGCTGGCATTATTAAATATTTTCCCTATTGTCAACAAATCCCATGAAGTACCAAAACCAACAACGACTTGGTCCGTCTCTCAATATTTTACAAGCATGTTTGTTCCGACTTAAGATATAAATTTGCAAAAATACATCACAAATATAAACTTTCCTTTTTTTAAAAGTCTAAACAATTTCTGAAAACAGCAAGGCATTATAGTTTTTAGTAAACGCTAGTCAAACTGGAGTAAATAGAGCATGTGTTGGATCTATTTTCAGCAGTGGATTTGGTACACTGCTGAGTTACTTATGGCAGCAGGACGGTGTGTAGTACAGGACAGACTCAAAATAAACTACAGAGTCCATGATTTTTGTAATCAAAGAACTTGTCTCTTAGTCCAGTGGTGTGGCTCATTCATGTGTTTTTGTTTTTTTAATAGTTTTTGTACAACAGACGAGGTTTATGTCACAGAGGGATAAGCTATATCCTGCACAGACTTGCTTGTAGGATCAGTCCATTGCTGGTTTGGGTCTTTTCACAGGATTTGTTGATTAAAAAAAGAAAACTATATAATATCACCAGACTTATCCTTTAAATTGCTGAGAGCTTAGTGCAAGCCGAGAGTCAACACTATACATGCACTCTTGAGGCATTCCAGATACTGCCGTTATTGTGCATAACACAGACGGTTTTGATCCAAACGCCTGACTAAGATCCACTTTTTATACACAATAAAGATGATATTTGGAATAAATCTAAGGTGCAGGCATTCAGTCCTTTTATACATTTAGCTAGCTTAAAATTAATTTGTTCCAGATAATGGATTACATTTTTATTCATTTCCTCTCCATCCCTTGTGTGTCTCTGTCTCTCTCTCTCCAGTACAAGAAGCATCGGCTTTCCGTTGGGCACACGAATAACTATGCTAAGTCAGTGGTCAATATGGCTGACATGGTAAGAATTGTATTGATCCTCTTCTTGGAAAGCTTGCCACAAGCACTCCCAGGTATTGCAGCTGAGCGCACACTGCACTGATTTCTCATTTAACCAACCTCACTCTCTCCATTTAAAACCTCTGCTGGCTCATAATCTGCCACCAGCAGCCATTAACCAGCCAGTCATGAGTTTTCAGGTTTCGGAGGACTGAAGCAGCAGTGGCATCCTAACAGCACTGAGGCAGATATTTCAATGTTTGATTATTTGTGGCCACATCTGTGCGCTGTGTTACCGAAATCTGACCTGCTACAGGGTCATGTCTGTAAGCTGATAGGCTGGTTGAAGCTAGAGAAAGGTCATGCTTTCTGTCATGCCCTTGAAAGCGATCATATGAAGCAGAGTCTCTTTAGGAAGCACTCATTGATTTCCATGTACGAGTAGAGTTGCCTTTTTTTCCCAGAGTGTGTCGTGCTGCCTCGGCACTGAAGCCACATACGCAGTGGCAACTTGTGTGGTAAATATTACATAAATTACCTATAAGTTACAGTATATAAGTTATATAGACAAAAGTATAACATATATTATATCAGTGCCATGAGCATTGATACTGATACTGATATATACTCATATATACTGATATATACTCATTCAGCTGTTAGGTTACTGTGTATTGTGCACTTTTTAAAATATTATTTTTATTGACAGATTTTTCATATCGACATATAAGCCACACAAAAATCAATACCCGAAACCCAACCTAAACATACACATACATGCGCTCACACACACACCAGAGGAGAGAGATAACAGTAACTGAAAGTAGTTCATCTTAACCATGTATCAAGGACACAAAGCATCATAACAGTACATATCATCTACATGTGATTGTTACTTGCAACCCATCACAAATAAGATAAAAACACACTTTCTTCATGTGGATAACAGAAGCTCGTACAATGCCCATCAGCAGAGATATTTGTTTGTATGAGGGAGAGTTAAAGAGTCCTCTGAGCATCCAAAGAGAGCCAAGTCTCTGTCAGGAGAGTCCTGTGGGATGACATCCACTTAACCACCAGCCTGTACTGTAAAGTGGATGGTACAGTCCCTTTTGATTGATTGATGTGTGCATATATGGTTATAAGACAAATCAGATGTATGCAAAAAAAAAATGTATTAAGGCCCACTTACTAGCATTTCTGTTGGTTTTCAACAGCATCTCACGGACGGAATTTTGTCTTGTAATGACTTAAGGCGTTTTGTCAAACTATTAGTCCCTGACTGAAAATGAATATGATGTTTCCTCTATTATCTGACACCTGCACTTCCAGTTAGGAGGGAGAAGCAAATCAAACTGGGATTGAGCCGTGCACATACTGTACTGACTCTCCCTGTCTGCTCTGTCAGCTTTGTCTTGAGTCTGTTGGTATTCAGCTTAAACAAAGAGGCTTTTCTCTTCCTCTCTTTGCCAGTGTTTGTCTGGTCCGGAGCCCTGATAGATTTACATTTTATAAGAGCAAACATTATTATTTGCTATCCAGGATGCTCCCACTGTGTCCTTCAGACTGTTACCCTTGTTGACTCTGTCTAGCCGCCTGTAATGTGCTACTGTCTGACGGCAGGATTATACTGATCATTCTTACCACACTGACTGCTTGACTGCTGCTGTCATAATAAACAGCTGGAGATGTTGATGAATATAAAACATGCCAGTCAGTTTTAATATCGGTCAGTGTCATCTGGCATTTTGGCACTTTCAGTCACACAAAGACTTTGAACTTGAAGTTTTAAAAGATAACTTACTTTGATTCTCCCAGATTTTCAAGGAGCAGCTTAATACTCGCATTGTGCTGGTCGCCATGGAAACCTGGTCAGCCGACAACAAGTTCAACATCGACGACGACCCCATGGTGACCCTAAAGGAGTTCATGAAATATCGGAAAGACTTCATCAAGGAGAGATGCGATTCTGTTCACCTCTTCTCGTGAGTCTGCATATTTAAAAAAGTGATTTTCATGCGTACCTGGTGCTCAACAGCTTTTATTAAACACATCGTTTTCTCTTTTTATCAGAGGGAATCGTTTTCATAGCAGCTGGGGAGGAGCTTCCTATATGGGAGGAGTTTGCTCCCTCACTAAAGGAGGGGGAGTCAATGAGGTAAGACTTGAACCACCAATGGATGATTACAGATTTTACAAAACTTCAAAACTTAACACTCACCAAACATTGTCCTTCACACATGAATTACATCTGTGGATGTAACTAACGATTATTTTCAGCATTGATCAAACTTTCAATTATTTTTTGTATTAATCGTTTGTCATACTTCCTAATGCCTAAGGTGATGTCTTCAAATTGCTTTATTTGTCCGACCAACAGTCTAAAATCAAACATATACAGTTTATGATCACATACGACAAAGAAAAGCAGCAAATCTCAACAGTTAAGATGCTGCAAACAATGAATTTTGGCATTTTTGCTAGAAAAAAGTAAAAAGATCAATTAATTGAATATATAAATAGTTGCCGACTAATTATCTGCAACGACTAATTGATTAATCAATTAGTAGCTTTAGCTCTAATTACATCTATGTGGTCCTTTAATCTTTATCTCTCAGTAATTTCAAACCTACAGTACATGAAGCACCACTGCTCAGATGCACCTACCACACTGTATGAGGCATATTTTCATTTTCTAATCCTACTTCTATACTATAGATTCATTTTTCTTAAAAACTGTAGCTTTGGTTTTGTTGCCATTTAGTGTCTTTCTGGGTGTTTGTACTTTCAGGTGAAATGCCATCATTTCTTTTCTCTCCAGACTAATCCAATATTCTGTTTACTCTGTCTCCTTCTGTTTACCTCCTTGCTGTCTGTCTGTCTGTCTCTCCATCAGTACGGGAAAACAGATGAGATGGCCATAACTCTGGCTCAGTCTCTTGGACAGAACATCGGCATCTTCTCTGACAAGAAGAGGATCCTCAATGGTACACAGTTAAAACTTAATGAATTCTTTATTTATCACTTTTCTAACACAAGCCTCCTTTCTGTGTGACGGAAACATTTCAATGTGTTGTTTTTTTTTCCAGGCGAGTGTAAATGTGACGATCTTTGGTCCGGCTGTATCATGGATGATGTTGGGTAAGTTACATTTGATTTACATTTCCTCCTTAAAGCCACAACAATCATCACTAACAGATGCAGGTGACACAACAGTTTTCCCAGCAAATTATAACCACAACATCTTGAACTATGAATAATCCCATAATAATCCTCATAATCCCTCAAGTGGTTATTTATGTTTTAAATTGTTGCACATAATCAAACTAATAAATTTAACCAGAGCATATTTTGAAGGACATATAATCTCTATAAACTGAATAAACTAAATGTTCGTTGCACTAGATTATATACATTTATTAGTGTAAATATTGTGACAATATTTACAATTCCCATCCAATGATGTGTTATTGTAGTTTGATAATTCACCACTAGGAGTCAGACCAGATTCTTTCAGCAGCACTGTGTTATGTAATCTGCTAAGATTAGATATGACGTGATAAATCAGTCTGTGTATGTTTTGTGTTGTCAGATTCATACAGTACTCATAGTCATGACCGTGTTTGTCTTAGAATATGTCTGTTTACATGTCTGCAGTGTATTATATATACCGTGGAAGCTTGCTTGGCAGTGTGTCACTGCGAGCGTGCAGATGTGACTGTGAGTGTCGTGTGAGAGGCTCTGTGATGTGTGTTTGTGTGTGTACCCCTCTTCTTAAATACTTCTTGCGTTTCCCCTCTATCCCGAATGGGACAGCAGGTGAGCAGAAGCTTGGCTAGAACGTTGCCTGTGCGGTTTTGAACCAGCTGGCTGCCTTGGAAGAAGGGTTGTCAGTCATCACAACCTTTCCCATTTCATCCGACAGCACTACAGCCGCTGTGGCCCCAGCTTCTCTTTTTACGCAAATGATATGAACAAATACAGTTTGATGTCCCTTTGTTACACACTGGCTGTATTTTTCATCATCATTTTGTACGATTTCACACATACTTTATGTATATTGTTTACTTTCTGGCCGAAGTCACCGGCTG
This sequence comes from Thunnus thynnus, assembly GCF_963924715.1. NCBI lineage: Eukaryota > Metazoa > Chordata > Actinopteri > Scombriformes > Scombridae > Thunnus > Thunnus thynnus. The sequence continues at coordinate 16,391,195 of NC_089526.1, read as the reverse complement.
ATCAACTTAAACCTTTATTGATTTGATTATTGACAATAGGCTCCTTCTCACTCCTGCCCTTTGAAAGTCGGGACTTTTCATCACTTCTTTTTGTTCATGTTTAACCGATTGATACAGTCTGCAATGTCATTCTCATTTTAGGCCAATATTTGTCTACCTCATTTCCTTGTAACTGCTGCACACTCCCCTAACACTCCAGTCCCAACACGTCCAGATCCTGCTCTATTGGGTTACCACAATAAACCCGCTATAATGTCACGAGGTCACATGACAGAGGACAGGTGACGCTGCAGTCTTATGACCCTGTCTTCTGTTAATGGACCCGGCCCGATCTGTTCTCTCTAAAAATCAAGTCAATGGTATTTCAGACACTTGTATTCAATGAGCGACCTCAGTCATTACCATTGACGGAAGTTTCTTTTTTATCCCCCCAGCACCTGCATGTCTGATCAACCTAACCTGACTAAACTTCTCGCATTATTTTCACAGGATTTATCTACTGTGCGTGTTAGTCTGTGTGTGTATGTGTGAGGATCTGCTGTTTGTGTACATGCGCGTATTTCTACACAGTACATGTGTGTGCATGGTGTGCGGTTGCTTCTTATGGACATCTTAAATCCTAACTATACCTAACATGAACTTAACAGATGGCACAGTTCTTACAGAAAAGAGATGCACAATTAACATGCGTTAAGGTCGAGTTAGGATTTTGCAATTGTTACTTTTCTTTCCTTTCTGTTTTCCTCTTATGAAAGGATGGATGTTGCCATGAACAAACCAACAAAATATGTATTTTAAAGGGTGAAACAAATCTAATCTAATGAATTTGAATCATGTGAAATGTAACAAAGACACAAAGACATGAAACATCCCGCACAGTTCAGCATTGTTGCAGAAACAAGTGAATAATTGTGATTTTGTAGACACTGCAATGTCCGCTAAGTACCACTAGGTGGTGATAGCTGACTGTGAATGAATGAGTGAATAATTTCTGGATTCATGAGGCCCCTCATATACTTTATAAATACATAGATAATGAATCTTATCTTACAACAGGTAAATAAATACAGTAGTATTTGTGTTTTAATCTTTTGGAATACATATTTTGACCCCTCTCTTGTACTTTTTCACAGCTGAATAATAATGTTAGTCACACTATTAAAACTATTGTTCTTCTGGTGACCAATGAATCATTTAAGCACATTTTATCTTTGTTCCACCCCTTATTACTGTTTAAAGGGGGATGAACACTACAAGATTTTGACAAGATGCAGCCTTGGCACAAATTTTAAAAACTGGGTTTTAAATGCAAACTAGATAAGTACAGGAAATCTTTTTGAAATATTGTAGTGTACTTCATCCATCATTTAAGACTCATTCCTTATACTACCATCATCTCCATAGGTGGCTTCATTTAGTCACATGACATATCAAATAGCGACAACCTCTCACATCCTCTGACTCCCTCTGGCTGAGCTCTCAGTGAGTCCGTCTGTCTGTTATTGCATTGTCTACTGATGAGCCACACTATCAGAGCCACTCTAGCAGGATAATCCTGATAGTGCAGCAGAAGATAAAGAGCTTGATTTCTGCTCTGAGCATCAATGAAAACTTGTTAAAAATAAATGTGATCATTTCAGGGAAACAATACCAAATGATAATGCAATAACTGTTCAAATGAGAATCATCCACAATAATCAGGTTCATTTCCAGGAACACTATATTCATAAATGCATCTTGGAATCCATTTACATCCTGTATCTTTGTACACATTTCACAATCTTAGCTATACTGTATATCGACCCACGTGTTATACTAAGGATCTCCTCTGAACTGTGAGTATAGTAACCCTGTGACAAAACTTCACATATTTATGGTATGAGGTCTTTGGTAAGAAATGCAAACTTCATAATATATGACAAACCTGCCATTTACTTGTTTTTACTACTGACTGTAACAATTTCAGGTATAAATGAGTGTGTAATTCTGTACGAGCATATGAAAAAGTCAATTGGTGTGGCTTAAATTATTTTTTCTTTCACACCAGTTGCTAAATGTTTTGTCCTATAATGTGTTTCGGGAGCAAACCCCCTCTCACCCAGTGTTGTCTGAGGATGCTGTCTGTACTGTAGCCACGGTAACGGCTACATAATATGCTGCGGTTGTGTTGAACAGCTTCTACCTGCCCAAGAGGTTCTCCAACTGCAACGTGGAGGAGTACCATAACTTCCTGAACAGTGGTGGAGGAGCCTGTCTGTTCAATAAGCCTTTGAAAGTATGCAAAACACACACATACACACACACACACAGATAGATAAACACACATATCTCCTCTGTAGTTTGAATGTTAATTTTGCCTTTTTTTACCCTCAGCTGTTGGACCCCCCAGTATGTGGTAACGGCTTTGTGGAGCCAGGAGAGGAGTGTGACTGTGGCAGCCCAGCGGTGAGTTACTGTCGATGGATGCCAATAGGGTGATGTACTCTAAGGGGTTAATTTGATAATCATCCAAGGTCAAAGTAATGTGCTAATTACCCAGCAACAAAACCACTTGCTATGTCAGACTTTGTCTAATAAGAGGTGATTTGAACTCATGAAGAAATCATCAGAGAAATCAAAGAGCTGCAGCAGTGTGCAGTGTTAACAGATATTGTATGATTATAGTTTGTCTAGAGAGACTTCTGTTCAAATAGATTGTATAAAAATAACTTACTTTAAAGGACAGGGTCACAAATTTTCAAGTCTGTCTTAAAACAACAGTCAGGTGTCCAAATGATCATTGAAACAGGTTTTTGTTGTTGTAATCATTCCACCTTCTCATACTGGCCATTAGAAGATCCCCTCCAAATGCTGTTAAAATGTAAGTGATGGGGGACAAAATCCACAAGCCTCCTTCTGTGCAAAAATGTATTTAAAAGTTTATCTGAAGAAATATGAGGCTTCAGGCATCTTCCACATTTATAGTCTTTTTAGTAAAAATCTCCCTCTTTGTCTCTCGATGGACTGTGTTTTCCTTTTCAGTTGCAGTGGAAGGATGGTAACAAAAAGAGGGAATTTGGCACTAAAATGACAGTAACTTTGAAAGATATTGACTTGATTTGAGTAATTTGGACGGCTGAAGCATCATATTAGCTTCAAAATTTAAATTTATGGTTGTATAGAAGGAGGGCTGTTGATTTTGTCCCCCATTACTTACGTTGAAAGTGTATTATGAAGAGATCTCTTAATGGCCAGCATGAACAGGAGGAATGATCATAGTAAGAAAAACATGTAATTTGTCATTTGGGCACCTGACTGTTGTTTTAGGACAGATTTGTGACCCTATCCTTTAAATCAGTCAGCAAACAACCAGTTGCACAGATGAAGAAAACAACTAAGAGCAGTTTCTGTCTGTCTGTCCTGTAGGAGTGCACCAGAGAGGGAGACAACTGCTGTAAAAAATGCACCCTGACCCAAGGATCCAAGTGCAGCAACGGCCTCTGCTGCAATAACTGCCAGGTAAACATTCACCGCTACTCCTTCCGTCTGCTGCCGGGGTGCCATATCGGGTAAAATAGTCAAACAGAGGGATTGGCACCTGAAGTGTTTTGTAGTCTTTCAGTTGTCATTTTCACTTTGGATGTCCTTTAATGTCAGTCTTTGCATGACATCACAAACAAAGAAAACGTGTACATTGTGATAGAGATGCTGCTGTGTAAAATACATCTAAATTGTCATTTGGTTTGGTTAAGTTTGGTTGAAACAGTCTTTTAACATTATTAAATCCTACATAATGGCTGTACTGTGCTTCATAATTAATGGATAAACGAATGTTGGTGTGTTTTAGTCGTGGATGTGAAGATAAAAATGTTTATTATAGATGAAGGTGTGGGGTGTCAAGAGAAGGGGTGAACTCCTGATTGTGGCCCTGATCCTCTGACACAACATCTAATCACAAACACTCACAGCCTGCTTGATGTTTATTTTATGTTCCTGCAGATGGAGTTCATGGGAGTCGTGTGCCGAGACGCAGTGAATGACTGTGACATCCCAGAAAACTGCACAGGAAACTCCAGCCAGGTAACATGAGCTTCCCTCACACAGTTTTCCTGCAACCAGAGCTAAAGACACATATGAATATTAAGAATCATATGACAGTAGTTTTGAATCTTGTTTTCTGTGTTTTGTTTTGTTGCAGTGTCCACCAAACGTGCATAAGATGGATGGCTACACGTGTGAAAAGGACCAGGTGACAGTTTTATTAGATCTTGCAGTATTTTCATTTCTTCACAGGTGACATTTTTGACACTTTTTGTAAGAGACATTTTATTTCTCTCTTCAGGGTCGCTGCTTTAATGGAAGGTGCAAAACCAAAGACAGACAGTGCAAGTACATATGGGGAGAGAGTAAGTTAAATAAATTTTGTATTAACAAAGCTGGAAATAGTTTTTGTCAGTTCACATCCATCTCTACAAACTAAGCAGATCTTCCAGAAATAGCATAATTGGTACATAAGATGTCTATCGCAGTCTATAACTTTTGGTCATATTTCTTTCAGAGGCAACAGCAGCTGACAAATTCTGTTACGAGAAGCTCAACATTGAGGGCACAGAGAAGGGCAACTGTGGGAGGGACAAGGACACGTGGATCCAGTGTAACAAACAGTAAGAAAATCCTCTCTGTGACTGGAAGCTGTGCAGTTCTGAGTTATTTTCCTCGACTGTGGTCTTTAGTTGCACCTTTGTGTTTCAGGGATGTTCATTGTGGGTACCTGCTGTGCTCCAACATCTCACCTGCCCCACGACTGGGAGAACTGCAGGGAGGGCTGACCTCTTTCTCTGTAGCCCAGCACAGTGCTTCTCTAGACTGCAGGTACACACTCGCTCATCGTTGACCCACATTGTTGAGAAAAACAAACACTCAGAAAGCCTTATTAACAGCCTAAAATAAGACAAAAAAGAGAAAGTGATGTACCTTGCATCTACACAACTGGCCACAAAGTATGATTTAACATCAGCACACATCAACTATAATAAAGTTTGAAAGGATATTTTTTTTGTCTGTTGTCTAAAACATCATCAAGTTTTAGTTTCATTCCCTCAAGATCAAGGGGGAACAGGCCAAACTCACCATTCATAGTAGTCTCAGTGACTCATAATGCAACATGACTCTGGATTATATAAGTAATCATTTATAGACAAATACATACATGGACAGTAGCTAAAATAAATTACATCCATTCTTCTCATATAGTGTCACAGCTTTGTAGATATACTATGACAAGATAATATGTGCTCATATGTACTGTTCAGCATTATCTTTACCAGTATTAAAAGCTGTGTGAGTGACTCAGTCTTGTTTGTGTGGCAGCGGTGCACATGTGTTGATCGATGGAGACACTGACCTGGGTTACGTCGAGGACGGGACGGCCTGCGGGACAGACCGAATCTGTTTCAATCACAAATGTCTCCCCGTCCATCAGTTCAACTTCAGCACCTGCCCCGGGACCACAGACAAGACCATCTGCTCCGGACACGGGGTACAAAGATAGAGCGCATCCACACACAAACACAGACACACACACACATTATAGGCATTTAGCTGAAGCTTGAACATTGTTGTTATTTTTATTTTTTAATATATTGGCTTGTCAAGATGTATAGGGGCTATTCTGTCACATATTTCTATGCAAGTTGGATAATTAGATGAACAAATGAACAAAAGGTTGATTATCTTTGGACAAAATTAAATTTTAATCCTTACATATTGTTTAGATCAAATTTGACCCATTTTCACATTTGACAGCAGTACAAACACCTTAAACACCGTTATTTTTGCCTGAAATTTTTTATCACTTTTACTAAAGTGAATATGCAAAAATGGAAATATTTCAACTTTTTTATTTTTTTCCAGCTGATACACATTTTTGTACATACTGTAGAGCAAAATTTGACCCTTATTCACTCAGAAATCACCATTCAGAAATGTTGCTGAATTCTTCACATTCAATAAATTTCATTTTAATCATAATGACTGTTATGTTGGTAACATGGGACCATCATATAGTGTGATGATGAGTGTATTTTCTCCATAAACAATAGCCGTAAAACCTAAAGAATATATTCTGCTTTCTGAAAGCTTCATTAAAAATAAATCATCCATTTATTAATGACCAATGAGGTATTTATGAATGAAAAATAGATTTGTGGTTCAGAGACTAATTATGATGGGATACTATGAAGGGTCAGACAGTTCGTCATGTGAGTGTGTTCTGGGCCACATTTGTAGTGTTTTTTTCCAGACTATGAAGACAACTCCAAATGGATTTTCCATTTTAATCATCTTTTACAAGCAAAGTATTTCTATTCTTGTTCATTTTTTCTACAGTGGCCTAATTTTCCGATTTAAAGACACTGATTATCAGCATAAAATGTTGGACATCTATATATTTTACATGCAGTTGGTGGTCTCCCTCTTAAATCTGAGACTTTACACTTATGGGCCAGAACCAAAACCAAATGTTTTTAACTCTTCTTTTTTTATTTTCTTGCTGCAGGTGTGCAGTAATGAGCTGAAGTGTGTGTGTTACCTGGGCTGGGCAGGAGAAGATTGTAACTCCACATCTCCTCTCAGTTATCTGGTGGTGGGACCCACTGCCGCAGTCTCAGGTAGAGCTGTTAACGCTCTCACTGCTCACTGCCTCTGTCTATACCTCTCTCTATGTCCCATTTCCTCTCATTTCTGTCCATTTATTCTTCTTCTCTACTCTTTCCATCCCACTGTATTTCTTTCACTCCACCGATCCATTCACAAATGTTAATATGTTAAATATTTCATGCTTTTGTTTGGGTTTATTTTTCTTTTTGTTAAATTGTTCATTGCATTTCTCTTTATTTTAGCTTCTGTGTTGAGTTCATGTCTGCTCATTATAACCAGCTGCATTTGTACTCACTGAACCATGCATGTCATTCTTTTTGTTTGTCATTATTTTCACACTCATTCTTTGTCGACAGGCCGATGTCTTTGACGGAGTGACTTGAGGTCAGATTTGAGTTCCTTTTCATTGTATTTGCCCTGTCTTTGATGTCATTTCCTGGTCCTTTTCCTCTCTCACCCGAACTTCAGCTCACCTCGGTCGGTTAATTCTGACCATTACTGAGTTAAAAGATGAGATGTTTTTAATGTTAACCTGAATGGGAACCCAATACACGTGTAAGTTCCCCTCAGAGTAGTGCTGAAGGGTGACAGCAGTTCAGTTGATTCCCCTTTGTTCTCCTTTTACACTTTCCTTGCTAAGTGTACTGTGTTTTTGTGTTCAGCTGCAGTGATTTGTGGTTTGTGTGTCCCCATGTGTCCACGTTATTCAGGAAACTAAAGAAACACTTGCAATTAACACACGCTTGGCCTCCCTCCTCCTTCTCCTCTCCTCTTCCCTATCCCTGTGTCTCAGGTATCACCAGTACCAACATCATCGTCGGGGCCATCGTAGGCTCCATCCTCTTCCTCGCCCTCATACTGGCTGTTACAGCCTGGTGCTACAAGTGAGTGTCCCAGTAGCCTGCATGTGTGATGGTTCATGTTGACAAAAGTTATATCACTGATGGACCCTCATGACGATACTCTTACTCCTCTTCACAGGAGCTACAAGCAGAGATGCTACGTCGAGTCAGAGGTTCATCGAAGATTCTGCCGGTTTGCTCACTTTAAGGCTATTTTCATGTGTTGCATTTTTTTGTTGATTTACACGACAGAGCTATGATGTGTTTTAGCGTGTTTTTGTTCTCTCAACAATGTTTTTCTCTTTATTTTTTATACACAAAGGTTTTTATTTTTGCATAAAACAAAGAATGTGGTTAATAATCGTTAGGCTTTGATTGCAACGGATCTCTTTCACATTTTGCATTTTGCATTTGCATTGCAAATCAGCTGTGGTAATATATCGTGGGAGAAAATATCCTCTTTGCCCTGCAAAAAGACCAGTGTTGGAAGAAGGACTCAGATCCTGCAAATTTACTCTGTAACAAGAATTAGAACATTTTACATAAGGAAAATTTCATAAGTAATATCATTAATAGAGAAAAATACACCACTCATCCGGTATCAGACTTAGCTGAGATGCTGGAGCTAAAAAAATGGCCTCATTCAGAGTGTTATACTATTTTATATATTACATAATTGGATTATTATTACAGATATATGAATGTGCAAGCAGCATCTAACTGTTGTAGTTGGCCATATATATAAAATACTTTATTTATATAGCTTTATTAACAAAGTTAGAAAGTGCTTTACAGAAAAAAATAACAAAAAAATAAATAACAAACAGCAAAAAAAACAGACACTGAGATCATAAACACCAGAGGATAGTACAATTTGTACTACTTTATATACTGCAGAGTACTTAAGTCTATAACAAATCATCATATTTTAAAGGCTGATCATATGTGTTTGTATAAAAAATCTTAATCTGCAAATTAACAACAGTAGTAAAGCTGTCAAATAATTGTAGTGGAGTAAAAAGTCCAGTAATTCCATTTGAAATGTAGTGAAGTATAAAGTTGAATAAAATGGAAATACCTCAGCAAAGTACAAGTATTTTTTTACAGTAGTTGAATAAATGAACATTGAAAAAGACATCATTAAAAAGAGACACAAGTTCAGGTTTCTTCCTACTGACAGGAAGCTCACATTTGTTTTTGGTGAGTCGATCACTGAGGTCGACATTCACAACAAGGCAGGTTGAAAACAAAATGTTCCAGCGAAAAAAGTAAATTGCACAATCACAAAATAAAACTAAATGTATTTCACTGAATGTCATAAATTGATGATGACGATAATGTGAAGGTGAGTATTTACCTAAAAGCCTTCTTCTGTATTTCCAGGCAAATGCCTCCAGGTGACTATGTAACAAAGCCTGGGGATGCAGACTCATTTTACAGTGACATGCCGCCTGGCGTCAGCACAAACTCTGGCTGCAGCTCCAAGAAGAGGTCAGCCTGCCTGTCGCACCTGCAGATTTGCACCCTGTCCTTCACTCCCTCCATCCCATCCATTTCTCAGAACATCTCACTGTTTGGCTTCAGGTCTGCCATCTCATCATCATTCATTCATTCATTCATTCACTGGCAATTGTGTGTGTGTGTGTGTGTGTGTGTGTGTGTGTGTGTGTGTGAGCAGTACCTGTGAGGTGTTCTCTGAGTCACATGTGTAGACAGGCTCAATATGTGTTCATGTGTATAATATCATGCTTTCATTAAATGTCTCTTTCTGAGAACAATTTGCAAATGATCAGAATGATGCAGAAATTGAGCAGTATGTACCACTCAGTACTCCATTTTTCATGTCATGTGACATTCAGCTGTCAAGATGTTGTTTCACGGCTCGTAATGTTGCCATCTGCTGCGATGGTGTGTTCATCTACTGCATTTATCTCAGCCTTCCCCTTGTCTCCACGTTTACAGCAGATGCAGAACATTTAAATAATTTATAGCAGTTTAGAAGGATAATGTTGTACTGACGATATTTTGTCCGTTGCATATGTATCTCTGTGTGTGCATGTGTGTGTAGATCTAATGGCCTGTCCCACTCATGGAGTGAGAGAATCCCAGATGCCAAACACATCTCTGACATCTGTGAAAATGGGCGACCGAGGAGCAACTCATGGCAAGGTAACACACAAATCCCCACTCAAACTCTGTATGTTCTCTACAGTATGAAAGATGAGTTCCCTGGTAAATAAACTTCATGTAATCTTTATGTTTTTGATCTGTTTCTCACCAGGAAATCTGAGTGGTAATCGTAAGAAACTGAAAGGAAAGAAGTTCCGTGCTCGCTCTAACTCCACAGAGTAAGTTCCTTGTGGCAAGCAGGTGATGTTGTGAGATCAGTGAACATTGAACATGGGACAACCAATAAGGACAAGCTCTAGTGGGAGATAAACTTTCTTATTCTTAAGGATAAGGCTGGTGTTATTCTATATTTTTACTGTTGTCTACAAATTCTATTAAAAGACCAACAATGTGTTAGTCTGTCTTTCAATACTTACTGACTCCTCTACCTTGTCTGTTGCACTCAGCAACAAGCCCACTTGTTCCTACTGAAGACATAAATCTTTAAAGACGGGTCACAAATATGTAGTTTAATCTTTTAAAAAGGCTCAGTAATTATCTAAAACAGCTAGGCTCTGTAGTTTCTAGCAAATGTTGCTCAAACAGGAGTAAATAGTGTATTTGTTTGGGACTATTTTCAGCCGTGGATTAATACACATTTGGTGTGCTAGTGAGTATTTACAGACAGGAATTGACTCAAAATAAACCAAAGTTCTTGTGTTCATAGTTTTAAAAAAATAGTCTTTGGATTAATTGATGTCTATGATACAGAGGAATAAGTGATATCAGGCTTTGACCACACAGGTAACTTGTTAGTACGATGAATTTATTGTTTTGATGTTTTCATGACATTTTTTTTTTGCCAATAATAAAAACACAGGACATTACCAGCCTTATCCTTTAAAGGTGTAGCATAAAAAAACTCACACAACTCTGGAAGAAATGCTTTCCTTAGATTTAGTATCAGAGGTAAAGAGTATGTTGCACTGAGCCTCAGAAGATACAGCGGTCACATTGTCTCCTGCAGTGTGAATCTGTCTGGCTTGTGAGGCTTTGCTGCACCTCCAAATCAGGAAATATCTCTTTGACTTTTCTCAGAGCTTGTGAACAAATAAAGTTATTTGCATATATATTGCCTGCTGACTGTGAATGAACAGTGTGCATCGGCTGCCTCCCAGCCTGCCGTGTCGGTTTGTTTGTTTGTTTGTGGGTTTGAAGGTCTTGGCATATGAAGTACTCTGCAGTGCACCTGTTCTCATTGCAAGCATGAGACTGACTGAGTGGCAAGAACCGAACTGCTTGGAATGATGTGACATGTAACCAATATGCAACTGAGCCTGTAGCACACGACACAGTTGTTTGTGATTTTCATGGTTGCTGTTTTCATCTGAAACCGCACACAGGTCTGTCTGCCATCTTCTCACCATTTTCTCAATTGCATCTTGGTGTTTGTTCAGGATATCTTTGCTCTGCTCTGCTTTCCTAAAATATTTCCTCTTCCTCTCTCCCTCCTCCCTACCCCAACCCCCCCCACCCCCTCCAACACTCGCTTATTTCTGGAGATTTTCTGTCCTTTTCATTTCCTTTCCTTCTTTCCTTTTCTCTCTTCTCCCCCTCCTTGTGTTGTGTCCATCACCCCCCACCCGTCCCCTCCTCCTCCTCCTCCCCCTCCCACAGGTATTTAACCCCTCGCTTCAAAACAGAGTTTTATGATGTAACTAAATGGGTAGAAGATGTGAATAGAAACACTCAAGGACCATATCTTAGGTATTATCTCAGATCATGTCCTGTACCCCACATGCTTGTCTAGAAACCCCCTCACTTTTGGTTTGATTTGTGGTTTGGTCAAGGAAAGTTAAGAAAAAAACATCTGGCCTTTATCCGCATAAGTTTTAAAAGTAAATAATAAGAGAGTAATATCAACAGCTGGCATGTTATTTGGAGTTTCTGTATGGGGTTGCTGCTGAGCATCAAAAAAGGACATTTTTATATAGCTTCCTTTTAGTTTCAGTGAAAACGTTAATTTTTCATTTTACAGCTGCATTTTTACTTTGCAGATTTTTATTTTCAGCAAATCGTTCTGTTGTATTGGATTGATGCAAAAAAAATGGCTCTTACTGCCTGTGCTACTATATTAATATTTATTTTATTCCTAATTTCTCCTTATTCCCTTCTTTGCTTCCCCCTCACAGTCTCTTGTTACCTCTGCATGTTGAGTGTTGTTCTGTCGGTACGTGTCTGTCCGTCAGCCCTGCCTCGCTCCCAGTGACCTCACGTGCCTTTGCGTCAGTGTGGTGTCATTGCCGAGCCAAACATTTTGCTCGTTGCTCTGACATCATCACTGTGCTGCTGTGACAAACTGTAAACTACCACTCTGATCTCGTCCAAGGTCTATAGATAATTACATGCACACAAACACGAGCGACCAGGTTTCCTCGACAACAACGAGGAAGCACATGGGACACTGGTTCTGTAGCACACACATTAAATCAAAACTGTAATCTATAGACCTTCTCTGTGTCCAGGAGCACATTCCTGCCTCTCCCCTTGTTAAAACATCTACTGAAGGATAGAAACGGTCCAACAGAGTGGAGAGATGTGGAGTCCTGGTTCCTGAAGTAAAAATTTAACTCTCATTTTCACATAAAAAAATCTAATGAAACCCCACTGGTGGAATTATCTGTACAAACATCTGCATATAAAAATCAGAGGCACAGTTTCACATGTTGCAAAGAGCATCACATTAAGAAAACAGCCAATCACAGAGCTTAAAACTCTGTTGCTAATGTCACATGTGACGATAGTGATTGAACTCTGATTGAACAGCAGTTTTTATCTTGTTTATTCGGGGGGTTACACTTCTTTTTTAGCCCTTATTCTCATTCAGTTTAAATACACTTATTGTTATTGGTTTGGATGAAAGGATTTGCCAAATGAATTAAATGTAATTGGCTTCCCAGTCATTTTGGGATTAATTCAGCAACCATGGGCCAGTGTTTTGTTCCTGATTGCAACTATTAGGTAATTTTAAAATGCTATAATTTACATTTCATGGTGAATGAGGTTAAATTAAAAAAAGGTTTCTCCTTTTCCCTATTAAATATTTCTCTTTGTGGCCCTCTTGTGGCAAATTTGTGAGCTGTAAATTTGGGCTTCATAAATTAAACTAATTTGACTTGATGGCTCAATCCCAATGTCCACACTCACGGACTTTGAGGCACGTTCCTACTAAGTCCGTGAGGGCTCAAATCGTCAAGTGCATGAGGGCTCACTCGCAGACGTTTTGAGCCCTTTGTGCACACTTTCGGTAATTCCGCATCTCTGCAGACTTTGCCTGAGGAAATTACCCATAGTTCCTAGCATTGTGACGTTCAATCAGCGTTAAATACGGGGTTAACAGGGGAAGCCTGGGGGCACTACAAAAAAGGTAAACAAACTGGCACATGGGTGCGCTGGTATGCCTGAATGTACAAAGAAACACTACATTAAAAAGGATTTAAGATGGTACATAAAAACACATGAAATCAGAGGAATGCAAGCAGAGGTTATATTACACACCAGTTTCTTCATCAACCATTTCTTTTAATTTTTGCTTAATGATGCTGTTTTGACAAAAACAAGTAAATTGATTATTTGACAATCACCTCTCGTCTGCTCTGTAAGGCAAGATGTTCAAATCAGGCAGTCGGTCCCTTACTTGACTGTCATGCACATAATCATTAAATGGGTTGGATATTACCTTTCTGTTTTATACTTTAATGTATTATGTGCTTTATGAGTGAGAGGTTTTACTATTTTTGTCTTTTTCTGTTTTTAAGTGAGCTCACTAAAATAAAGTCCAATCAATCATGATATGACAATAAAGTATTGAATCTTGAATCTTAAGTGCCTTGGCCATGAAGAAAGTAAAAAATGTAAATTAAACGTCCCAAACCTAGAATCATACATAAAATGTTTTGGTGTCGTCAAGGTAAGGTAGATATGTCACAAAGTGCTGTCGCATTCCTTGCTGCCTCTCATACTCAAGCACTTACCAGGTGACATCAGTTAATATATAATATATCAGACAATATCATTTTTTTACATAACCTAACATAAATAAACTTTTGATTAAGCCTGCCCAGTAAATGTACTGGGCAGGATTTTTTTTAAGTAATATTAAAGTTTTTACGAATACTTCTGGAACCAGTGATTTGACCCACAACTCCACTCTGTTCACTGTTTTGACCAATCCAGGTGTTTCAGGTCAGCACATAGCAGTGGTGTAAACAAGCCACTGCACACGGGGCGGGCCTTTTGTGTCTGTTCCACTGGACAGGACGTCTCCCTCTGATTCTTTCAGTCTGTTGTTCTTTCCCAGCTCCGGTCTGGTCTGCTGTCCAAGTCACCTCATCATACTTACTGCTCCCAGCATTCCTCATTAAATCACACACTCTGATCTGACTCAGCAGACAGCAGAAGTTACATTTAGTAGCATGCTCTTCACTGTGGCTAAAGGTGAATTTCTGCTAATTCTGGGCCGTTGATGTGTCGGTGCTTGATGCTGAAAAAGTAATGCTGCGGCACAGTGAAGCATGTGAGTTGCAGGAAACTACACCGCTGCTGGGAACTGTGTACTGCTGTGTACAGAGGTTGCCCCTAAAAGCTGAGCTATGGCCACACTTGTTTATGTTTTTTTAACAGATTACATGACCTGTTTCTTCTTTTGGGGAACAGCAATAGGAGCTTTTAGGAGCAACTTCTCTCTGTAGGAAAATAAAACGTGAATAATTAGAGCAGCTCAGAGGAGGATGTTGCCCAAAGTCACAGATCTAACATTAGCTCAACTTCCTGAATCTAACCTCATTTAACTATCTGTGTCTTTGGCCAACTTAATCCTACACCAACCAGAACATAAGAAGCAATAGTTTAATAATGTCACTACTTCTTTTTTTTTTCTCCAGGACGCTATCCCCTGCCAAGTCTCCCACTTCCTCTACAGGATCTATTGCATCCAGCAGGAGATACCCTTACCCTATGCCCCCTCTCCCTGATGACCAGAGGAAAGCCAACAGGCAGAGCGCCAGGGCAAGTATCAATCAGGAACATATTACATCATTTAAAGACTGTTTTGGACTTGACAACTGATTTTCAATACATTGGAGATTCTGCACTGTTTTACACAAAACAGGGCAGATTATTACTGACACTGAACACCTACTTCGTACTTCTTAATGTATGAAGTAGGAATCACATCTTTATTTAGTCAGGTAGTCTCATTGAGATTGAGATCTCTTTGTCAAGGGAGACCTGAGAACAAGAAACATCTATTATCAAACAAGCAGAACTGCAATCAACAAAGAATCAATAAAAACAGTTACAAGAGTCAGAAAAACAATCAGATAATTTTTATTTTAATCAAATCTAAAATCTTGAAGGAAAATTAGATTAGACGATCAGAGAGTAATAAGTTGTTGTAGTGATTCAGCCAAAATTTATTGGCTTTATTTGTAAAGCATCTTTCATACAAGTTAGTTCTTCACAGATGACTGATGCTGCTAATAAGCACAAATGTAAACATTAAAGCAATTTGAGATGAGAAATAAAAATGATATAAATGTAATAAGAATATGAATACAAAAAATAATTGATTCAAATGAAATAAAAATGCCCATAAATCATTAGAGCCAGGGTAAAGAACCTACATAGCAGTCGAACATGTTGGTTGTCTTCCACTATGGCCGATACATGGAACAAACATGTCACTGTCACGCCCGACACCCATTGTCACACCTAAATGCCCCACATCTGTCAGGTCGGGCCTTTATCGGGGTGATACCATGTAGTCTGAAATTGCCATGAGTCAGATTAGTTTCATATGTGATGTCTAGTCTTCATACTTAAAGTTGTGTAGTGTGTTACATTGCTTTACAAAGACAAAACTATGAGGACTGAAGGTCATTAATATATTTGCCAATGAGGATCATGATTTCAAGGATGAGTTAATTTATCTTTTTGTTATCACCATAAAAAGATAAAATAAGACCAGGCTATTCCTTTAAGTACAAGGACAGAACATTTTCATATGTCTTTTTGTTAATTTTCTCATTCCTGTCTCTTTTCTGTGCTTCTTCTCTCTCCAGCTGTGGGAGACTTCAATATAAACAGCCGTCTTACCCACTCTGCAAAAAGACCTTAAGGAACTACACTTGACTCTCCTTTTCTATGAATGAAAAACACAAAAACGAAACAAAATTGACTCTAAACAACAAAGGAGAAAGAGAGAGAGCCCCCCCACTGGAGTGGAAATAGGCAGGGGTGTGTGTGAGTTAGTGTGTACAAGCGTCTCCGTAGCTGTCTTGCCAGACGGCGTCATTCACTGGAGTGCCGGCGGAGAAACCAGCTCCACATCCACTCCAGACCAGCTGGAGCTCAGACTGAGCTGTTCCTGTCTGCTCTGGCCTCACTCCCTATGGGACTGGAAACCCCACCGCTCCGACCCCCCTTTAACCCTAAAACCTAAACCTTGACACACCCTCCTTAGCTTCGGCTCTCGCCACTTTCACTTCAACGCCGCCGTCCTCCCCCCCCCCCCCCCCCAAAGTTGTTTGGAGCTCCTCTCTGAAAAAAGGGGCAGTGGAGCCGAGAGCATCGCATCACACTGCATCGCTGGATTTGTTGGATCATTTTGACGCACGTGAATCACTGTAGTAACTCCTACACTGTATGCATGAGACAACCTTGTTTAACAGCAACCTCCTCCTACTGGTCAAAAGACGAGAAGAACGGCGGTCTGATCTAGATGGAAAAGCATGCGAGGGGGCAGTGATTTTTTTTATACCTTCTGTAGGCTTAGACGCTTCCTCTCCACTATAGATAACCCATATTATATCACCAGTTATAACCCACAACCCCATGACACGGACCCAACCCCCATCCCGCCCTGCACATCCTCCCCTTGGTTGTTTGTGCGTGTGTAAATATGTACAGTACACACAGAGTACATTGTTGCTTTAATTTTTACTTTAAAAGAGATATTCCTCCTCTCTTCTTCCTGCTGTATTGTGTTGTAGAAAGATCTCTGTAGGTTTCCACGCTCGTTCTTCTGTCTGTGTTTCTATTTTTTTGTCCTGTTCTTTTTTTCTCCCTCTGGGGTTTTCCTGTGTGACTTTGACCTCTATAGCTTTCTCCATCCACAGCAGAATGTACAAATGTTTTTTTTATATATTATCTTAGCACTGGTTTGATCCATCTCTGGAGGAAATACGCAGACATCCAGTGATGACTGAGGAAGTATTGATAAAAACACTGAATGCGGCACTTCAAGAATGTTACCCATGAGTATTAATTTAGCAAAATTTAAATAGTTTTATGTGCCATCGCTGAGTGAAACGGAAGCACTGAGATGTGTTTGGTGTAGTTATAGATGTGCCACTTTTCACTCAAATTTCCCCGTTTATAATGTTAAGATGTATTTAGTTTCCTCTAAAGTTTGAGAGCAACATGCTCCCATTTCCACAGTGAGAGTACATAAAGTCACTCATCGCTCGAAAGTGAGAACAAGAGGTCAACGATGTGAACGTGGTTGATGAACTAACTCAGTGAGAATCTGGAAAATTGTGATTGAAACGTGCATTTTGGATTTAGCTGTGACGATTGCGATATTTTAGCCTTGTGAATGATTAACTATGCTGTACAGTGCTTGCTGTTTGAGCTTGTGAAGACAAACAGCATGACAGTTTCTATTAAATTATTTCTCTCTGGTAGGCTATTTGTGAGATCATAACGGGAAACGAGCATGTCACTGAAAGACTTTTTCCCCTCATCGCCTCTCGCTGTTATCTTAATGGGTTTGTGTGACACAGACTGCACTGTTTATCAGCAAAGTCGAGCCAATTCATGGCAGGAAGTCACAGGATTTAAAAACAAATGAGGGTGGGAGTTTTTGTGCTTTGACTGATGTCATGCCAGTGTAGCTATTTAAGGTTTTGAAAACAAATCCCATACAGTATTACTCCCCAAAAGCAAGTTCTTTGTACAGTTACAATTCATTGCTCTACCTTGTAGAAACTGTTGTCTTAAGGCCTTCCTGTTTGCCATTTTACTGTTGTTTAGTTTTTGTTCCGGTGTGTTCATTTGTAATTTCATGTATGCATTAGGACTGTATAGATAATATGATCTTCACGATATCGGATTAATATTGCTACTAGTATCTTTTTTATTAAGTACCTTTGTAATGTTCACCTTTTTCTCAGCATTATGTACAGCCACTATTCAAACAGTAATTAAGTGCATTATTGTAATTATGTGTGTTGATGAGTTTGAATGGAGACATGTTGAGTTTTTTGAAACACGTTTGTTCCCGAGGGGCCTGCAGAAGCCGTCATTCCTCTGGCATGTGCCAATAGTTTTGTTGTAAATGAGATCTGAACGGGCTCATGATTTGCCTTCTACCAGAGCTCTGTTCTTTGTTCTGATCTTCTTAAAAGTATTGCTCAGTCATCTTTCTGGGTTACCAGAGGCTGCGGAGAGCGTCATCTCAGAACTCTTGAGTAATATTTTTAACATCATAATACTGCGCTACAGCAAGACTGACATTTTTGTCTTGGTGTCGTGGACGTTGCACTACACAAAATTCTGAGGATGTTGCAGTTCTCCGCTAAGGATGGGGACCACGCAGTGTTTTTTCTGTGATTGTACAGCTGTCAATCTTTGTGTTCAACATATCTGCTGTATCTGCCTGCGCACATGGCTACGACTGACTGATCCCAACAGGACAACTCTGGCAAACGTCCACACAAGAGAGATGTCCATCTCTGTCTGGCCAGAGACTTGAATGTATTTGTGTACTGGAGCACACCATCCACCCAGTCTCAACCATGTGGTCCCATCCTGCCAGCTCTCTCTCCTGACAGAGACACGGCACTCTGCTCCAGGAACCTTAAACCCCCCCTCCCTCATATACTAGTTCAATCTAAATACTGCAGTTGCTGTCTTTTTTTATTTTTATTTTTTAATTTTTGCCTGTATGCTGTACAGACTGATGATGCAAAAACCAACCCCCCCCCTTTTATTTTTCCTCCTAATCATTCAGTATTGTAATATATTTAATATAAAATAAAACTTTCATCAACACATCTGTCTACGCTGACATTTCTGACATAAAAATACTCAAATTTGTAGAAGGAAAGAAGACACTACTCAAGATATTGGTTGACTGATTTTTTTTTTTTTTTTACAAGATGGTAATTGTGCAAAACACACCAACAAAAATAAATACAATCTTAGCAAACACTTTAATGAAACAGAAAAGTATTGGTTGGGGGCCACAGAATTTAAGACGTAAGGACTTTTGTTGTATGTTGCATGACTTCCACTTCTCTCCTGTCAGCTCTCTGCTGTCGGTCATCTATTAAAGGCAAAAATGCCAAAAAAACGTTGGTACAAATGCACGTTCACTCACTTGTTAGACGCAGCATTCATCCTCCTATCAGTTACCTGACACTAGAACTGGTACTGCTTTAACATCTAATACATCTGGCATTAGAACAATTTTTCATCAGTATTTTTACGATGTACAGTATAATCTGAATAAAGAAGGACAATGTTAACAGTATCTTAGGTTTTGATGACAGCCTCTAACTAAGGGAGCAACTATTTCCAGCAGAGTTTAACTCATAGAGCCTCGTAACACTGGATGTTTTTACAGTAAGACAGTCTATAAGAAATCCATCACATTCACAGAGACTGTGCACTATAACTGCACACTTTCTGTTATCATTGGTGTTCCAACTTTTTTTGCCGGACAGGATGGAGCTCTGTCAGTCCTTGACACTTGTCACGGTGAGATATTGTCCATGTTTATCACAAATGCTCCTGTGAATGGTACCTAAGCGCCTGCAGCTTGTCTTGATGGATGGCTTTAGTTGCAGAGGCGTCTTCTTCATCAAGCGACTTGCGGATGCAGCTTTTCAGGTGTTCGATACCAAACCCGGTGGAGGCGGAGACCGGGACCACGTGTCTGAAGGTCATGTAGTTCTTTGGTATCATGTTGTCAGGCAACAGATCAGAAAACTCTGCAAGAGAAAAAACAAAAACAGGACAATGTGACCGTCAACACACAACAACCCAGTGTGTATTATTGCAGCAATAAGCCTACATGTACAATATGTGCTATAGCTGTGTTTGAAAGCAGCTGTGGAAGTGGGGGTGGTTTTGGACAGCATGACTTCCTGGTTTCCCCATTGGGGGCATCTGATAATCAAACTATTGCCATTTCGTTTCATGACATCAGTGAACAAATCAAAGATGCGGGTAGCCTTTCAGAGGTCTGGAACCGGGCTAACACTGGGGTGCTGTGAGCCAAATTCAATGAAACGCTCTCACACAATCAAGTCTGTAACAAATGAGGTGCCCAGAAAGTTGTGCTGTCTATATGAGAGTTTAAGCTGATGTTCTGTACTGTTATAACTGATGAAGCAGAACATTACCATCTCATCCTTTGACATATTAACTACAGCTCTTTTACATTATGTTAAGGGACTGCTGTGTGTCAAGATGTTAACTTCAAGTTGAGGTGAATTTCTGTGGTTCTGGAGGTGCTACAATTCAAATGAGACTTTCATTTCCATCATACACTCAACTTAAATTATTATTTATAATATAATATACGAGTATATTTTTTTTATTATTTACCATCTGGGTTTTGTAGTTGCTCTTGTAGCTGTGCTAGTTTGTCTTCAGCATCAGGCAGGTCCATCTTATTCACCACCAGTAACGCAGGCTTGGACACGAGCTCCTCGTTGTACAACTCCAACTCCTTCAGTCAGTGGTGAGAGAGAAGAAAGAGAGGATGATGATGGAGGAGAGAAATGAATGATGTGCACGGGGCAGAATTTAAGTCAGAGAGCGGAAAGATGAGAAGTAGGATTAACATAACATGACTCTTTAGACATTTATCATGACTGAACAGGAACATAGAATCAGTCTCACCTTGGTGAGAAGCTGCACGGCTCCAAATGCCGACCTGAACGGTGTTTTACTTGCCAGCTGAAAACCGCAAACATCTACCTACAGCCAGACAAACCATAATCATCATCATCACTGTCTGCTATGTTTTTGACTCATTACTGCAACCACATTCTAATTCAAACATACACATGGGTGACAGCTTATACGGTCTACTCTCTACTACTACACACCACAAACAGCAGCTGCTTGGTCCTCTCCACGTGTTTTAGGAACTTGTGGCCCATGCCTTTGTTTATGTGAGCCCCCTCAATCAGACCTGGAAGATCCGCAACAGAGATCTACAATACGAAAAAGAACAAAAAGAGAGTAAATGAGGGAAAACCACAGAAATACAGAATATTAATGTTTAAACACCAAGCTGTGAAATGCATTTCCGTACCTGCTTGTGATCCTTGTACATCAGTTTTCCAATCTCCGGCTTCAAAGTTGTGACTGCGAAAGATTTTAGAATTGTACCAGAGTATTTTTCAGGTCTATGCATCAGAAATGCACAGACAAGAACACAAAAACACAGTTTGAATGTGTGTGTTCAGTATTATGTACTTACAAGCGTAGTTGGCAATCTGAGGTGTTGCGTTAGACATGGCTGTCAGGAGAGACGACTTTCCTGCATTTGGGAACCTGATGGAGATTCAACACAACAAAATCTAAAGAAACTTACCAGTTTAAGTTTCAGCTGAAATGAAACGATATGTTCATGTGTCACAGCTCTCACCCCACCAGGCCCAGGTCAGCGATGAGTTTGAGGTCCAGTCGAATGTGCTGGAACTGGCCTTTACTGGGTTTGAACGTCGAGTAGAGGGAGCCTCCGTGTCCTCCTTTCGCCACCAACACACGATCACCCTCGGCATTCAGATCACCTTGGAGGGAGAACGGGTGTAAAAATACACAAAAATAAACTAACTTTATTCCACCTATTTGGATATTGCTGCTATATGTCCACTCTCTAATCATACAACCTCAGAGCCATCATTACTTTATATTTCAAGTGAAACATCCCTAATCCAAAGGAGTACAAATGTTTGACCAAAAGCTTGTGCTGTGTCATTTTAGGTAGTGAGAATTAAGACTTATTATGTAGTTCACCAACATCTTTATGAAGTATAATAAAAAGTGACATGCGGGGTTGTTTCATAGACAATTATGCCTTTATTAAAATGAAACATGTTGCATTACTGACTATGCACAGTACAAAATGGGGGAGCTTCTGACTTACCAAGTATTTTGCCATCATCAGTGGTGACTGTGACACCAACAGGAGCTAGGATCTCCTGGTCCTTCCCTCTCTCTCCTTTCAGTGAACGGACACTGTTGATAAATAAAATCACTCAAGATAAAACACAAAACAGCTCTGACTGACTCATCTCCATGATGCTAACTGAACTTCTGAGAGAATCAAGGCTCTGTTCGGAGAAACTAACCTGCTGTTGGCTCCTGCTCCGCCTGCAAAACGTTTCTTGGGGTGCTTGTCCTTGATCCTCTTCAAGGTCATGTTCTTTGCAGCCACCACCCAAACATCTCCCCCGTTGCCTCCCTGTCCCCCAAGACGAGGTAAACCCATGCCGCCGCTGCCTCCATGGACGTACAGACGGAGGTTGTCCACAAAGTTTCCATACTACAAGGAGGCAAAAGGAGACATCAGACAGAAATGAGGTTTAATAGAAAAAAACGACTAATCATAATAAACAGGTGAGTCTGGAGCTGCTTCACTGACTCAAACTGGGCACCTAAACTGATCAAATGTCTGAACTTTTACTAACAACATTTCTTGATATGTTAACCAGGACAAGAAGATACAACAACGTTTGATGAAGGTCTATTTTTCTATCCATCCATTCATCCAAGAGGAAAGCAAAATAAGTATTTTGGTTCACAGTTCTCTCGAATCATGTTAGTCAGAGTAGTTTTGGGTTTTGGAAAAGCCGTACATACGCACGTACGTAAACCATTTTTTCACATTTAAGAAGCTGGAATCAGAGAGTTTTGGCATTTCGTCTTAAAACGATTAATCCATTATCAGAATAGTTGGCGATGAATTTTCTGTTGATCAATTAATCGACTAATGTTGCAGCTCTACATTATGTTCTTGCTGTCATTGTATTTTTACGCATTTAATAACAGCACACAAGGCTATGAAGTGTAAACAACACTGTTATTTGCAGTTATCCAACATTAGTTCAGTTTCCACTGTTCAGAAACATAATAGCTACCTAGCATCGTAATAAACGAACGTTACATTTGTGGCTTTCATGGCTGCAGAGGTCACACAGACCATGTCAGTCAAAGTTGATGTTTTGACAGCCATTCAATTTACTAGCTAGCAAGCCGGCAAACGTCACTATTATAAGTCGTAGTTTGTGATTAAACTCTTTTGGCGAGATTAAAATGTGGTCTGTTACGCTGCCTACCTTACGGAAGCAAATTCTACTGAGCTGGACCATCTTCAGCAGCGTTTATCGCCACTTTTCGTACGTGTTGTTTAGCTGGCGGCTAATTAACATGCGTTCGTATGAAGGACCGGAAGTGGTAGTTTCTCGCAGCTAATTGGATCATGAGCCAAAGGGGCGGGACTGTGGATTGAAGTCGTTTCGGAAGTATCGTAATTACGACCTTCCGATTTGTAAATAGCATTAGGATATTTCTGAAAGCTCCGATATTGTCAGTTCAATTCAATTGCCTTCCATCAACCAGAGGCCGTTGTTTAATGTAATTGAACCCGCATTTAATGGTTGTAGTGATACATGTTTTCAATATTTAATCCTCACACAGCTCTATGCTATCACACAACATATAAGCCCATTCATCCCATCTGCCTTGAACGCAGCATCACACCAGGACAACACATGGATTCACAAATGATGCCGGTGCAGATAAACTTTATAAAAGCAGATAAACATACAAAAATACCAATTCCTGAGGTTGTAGCCGTGCAAATACAGCAGTTAATGAATATCTTTGATATTGAATCCTAAGAGGTAATTTGCACTTTACATATCTTTAGCAGATGTAGCTTTCCAAACGGTTTATTAAAGCTATAGAGGTAAGTATTGTATATGAGCTGCTCTATCAATATGAGCTACATAGCAAATTTAAGTCCTAATTTTGTCAGTTGAGAAATCAGAAATCATCAAAATGGACAACCAAATGTGCTAAAAAATGTTGTGAAGTGGAAAACATATTTTAAAATTACTTCCATGGTGCTTCCTCCATCTGCAGTTCAAATGTATTCATGGGAATATGGATGTAAGACATTTAGTTAGAAACTGCACTGTGCACAATTTGGTAAGTTGTCTTAACCACACATCACTGAAAACAAAACAAGGAAATTAACGAGGACAGACATTGACAAACAGCATGACTACTAAAAGATATAAATACAGTTTTAAAAAAATCCAGATTTAACTAGTAAGACATTCAGTTTTCCACTTGAGCTACACAAGCTGAAAACACTTTGGTTGAAAGCAAACATTTCAATCGATTCAAATTATAAAGCCATTAGCTACATTACTATGAGACCACAGAGATTATGAAGGCCTACATGGTACGAATGTAGTGCAGACAAAGTAATTCATGCTGAGTATCCATTTTAATCAATATTTTGAGATGTTTTTACACATTTTCATACATCCTCTTCTCTTCTAAATTCAAGCATTGGTAGATAACATTTTCCCTTCAGTCAGTTTTTTTGCCTCATTATTACTTGGTGGATACAGCAGCTGTGTGTGGGACACAAAACCTGGGAAATGTCCTGTGCTTTATGTCGGCAAACCCATGATGTGGCTATGACAAGGTGGCTGTCATCAAATAATGTACTGTATGATCATAGCTGTGAAGATTTATAATCTGACATACAAAGCCACAAACTGACAGTAGTATACTGAATTGCATTACATTGTTAGGTGTTTGAGTCATTTTGTCCCCCCATATGTCAATTATAAATTAAGTAATTAATTAAGTTGGTAGTAGCAATGTTTGAAAGTATTACTTCATAGAACATTGTATGTTCATTTACAAAGCATAAAAACTACACTTTACATCATACAGCATATAATTCATATAGTTTTTGCCCCAAAACATCAGAGCCTAATTAAGGCACCAGTATACACCATCAAAAGGGCCATCAGAAATCCTCTTCTCCAACATGTGTATATTGGTCGGTCTTTCATTCCAACATTTGATGCGGATATTTATGGTCCCAAGAGGATGATTCCTAATGATTCTGGCCCCCCCCCCCCGGCCTGTCATCAAGTGCCACCATATCCAAAACGTGTACCATGAAAAGATGCATCTCCCTAACGGCAATGGTCAAATTTAGGTGAAATTCATGGTCCCTTGAGGATGAATCAGAAGAAATTAGGTTTAACCCCTTGCATTTTCACTTGCACCACCGTCAGGTGAAATCTCCCAAGTCTATAGGTCAGATTATTAAAAGTTTAGTGAGCACATTTAAGCTCCCCAGAGGATGAATCCTTTTCAACCTGAATAGCCTTTTCTCAAGCGCCACCTACATTTCATTTTTCAGCTTTAGCCTCACTACCAGAAGGTTCTCAGTACAACATAATCCCCATTATGTTTGTTCAATCCAACTCTTTCATACTGGATGTAAAGAAAACCCTATCACAGTTTATAGGGGCCCATATAGCAGGGCTTTATTTGTTTCTATATGGGTATTGTGTTGGACCTTAGCATTTTTTTTACATTTGGGCAGCGCATTTGTCTCCACATCAGCCCCAAACAATGAGCAGCACAGTGTCGGCGGCGCTGTGCGGATGCTGAGAGATGCTCTGATCTTCCGGCTCTCTCATCTCTGTGGACGCGCTCACGCCTGCCGGTGTAGAGAGAGAGATGCGCATGTGACGACAAAACCAAACGCAGGACCCGGTTTCTCTATCTCCCTCTCTCTCTCACACACACACACACTCTCTCTCTCTGCCACATAGAGATCTACCCCTCAGACGGTAATTACAGCCTGATCAGACCTGAACATACCAGGTCTGCTCGGATTCAACTGCACGGAGGTAAGTGTGTGTGCGTATGTGTATGTGTGTGTGTGATGACGAGAGAGAGGTTGGCTTTTTATCTCATGCAAGACCCCGGACAGTTGCATATCGTAGGTCCTCCCACCGATAACTGCCTACTTATACGGTTAGAAACGCCGCCGTGGGTCGTGATAACAGGACGCGGCTGGGAGATTGAGAGATAAGTCACAGTGCGGTAAGAAATCATGTCCTTGGTCGAGTGTTTCGGATGCTCGTGAGTGTGTGTTTGACCTAAATTATGCAATGATGGTGACATAAACGCTGTCGCATGTGCTCCTTGTGCCTTATTGGTCGCAGGCTGCAAGGATCGCTGCTAGAGTCAGGAGTGGGAGGTTTGAGGCTGTGGGTCCATGAGGAGGATGTGTATGTTGGAGTAACACAGACTGCTACATCATTGAGTAGCCTGTACTGCAGCAACATCCACGCATATAACCAGCCCTAATGCTGGGTTCAAGTCAGCCTAATTTAGAAACTGACTCGCTGAGTTCAAGTCAGCCTAATTTAGAAACTGACCTGCAGGCTGCTCAGTGCAAATTGGCACAAGTTGCAAAGACGAGGCGGTATTTGTAGGCCTGCGTAAACCCAACGTAATTTTACACAGAGCGTGTACTCACTCAGTCTGAAAATTACAAATCCTGATCGGAACTGAAGTAATATTTTCAAGCAGTGTTTCCAAATGATTTACATCAATTCTGATTGATTTAAATCTGTACAATATGTGTCTATTGACCACGCTGAACCTTAAAAGCCAAACATGTTGCTATGTTTCATTTGTTTTCTATAGATCAGTGGTTCTCAAAATGGGGTCCGGGGACCCCCAGGGGTCCTTGAGGGGGTTCCAGGGGGTCCACAGCAAAAAGGGGAATAATTTATTTTGACTATAATTCCATCCATAAGTAACAGAATGACAGACCGTATGACTATTTTGGTCATGGGTTTCATACACTTTTTGTAATAAAACATCTAAAAGCAAAAATCTTATCAGATGGGGGTCTGTGGTCTAATTTGTGTGAGTTTAGGGGTCCGTGACGAGAAAAAGTTTGAGAACCACGGCTATAGATAACCTGCTATACTCAGTGCACCATGTTCTAGAAAAGTATGGTCCGTCCTCTACACAGATGCTGCAAAACGCGCACATGCAGGCGCATCAAAGGGCAGACAGAGGGTACAACAAACCAAAAATAAAGTCAACTAAAATCTTCGGTTTGGGTATTTCTGTTACTATCACATTTTCACTGTTGGTATATTGTTTTATTTTGTTTGTTTCCAAAAAGTAAAAACATATTCATGACTCCCTATTTTAGGTAAAACAAATTAGATGGTCTGCACTGAATCTGTTTTTACTTTGGTATTGAATAGAGTTTAATTAAATGTCAAAGATAGGGTATTTAAAGCACACAGACTTTTCATTCATTTATTCATTCAATCTTTCTCTAAATGGGTTGATCCAATGAGAGCAACAGGACAATAAAAACATTATTTACTCTTTGGCACTGAAATGTAAAATTGTATTGTAAAACAGGTGTAAAGACAACATGATGCAACAATGCAGCCCTGTTGTTGCATATTTACATACCTGATGTCACAGTAATGGATGTACTGTAGTAATCCTACTCAGAGTGAGAGCTAGAGGGCTAAGTTTGCATGTTCAGGAGGCTGGACAACAATCCCAGCCATCCCAAATACACACAACATACTGCTGTGTGACTAAACAAGCCTTTGGACATTTTAGTTGAAGTTATTTTGTCACACATACTGTTACCTAGGACAAGAATGGACATCCTGGCTCAACAATATAGTGCTGTTTTGTAAGCCAGATTTGAAACTTACTTTGACATGGTCTATATTCTTTTGGTGGAAAAGTTGAAAAACAAAAAAACAATACAAGTTCTAATATATTCTTGTGAATTAACTTCTAAAGAGTATCTATTTCCATAACCTATGATGTAAAAGTGAAAATAATGATTGTAAACTAAACACTTTAATTCATGAATCCAAGAAAATGTGATGTTATTTGACTAAAATCTATGCATTTCACATCATTTTGTACCATCATCATTACGATATTTATAAAAAAAAACAACAACACAAGTTGTAGTTTTTTTAGTTCACATTCTGTTTAATTCATGAAACTGAGCAGTGACACGGAAATACCCGTAACAACCTGCCAACTAGGGCCAAGACATTCTCCAAACAGGGCAGGCAATGTGAGGAATCCCAGTGCTTTCACTGAAAAGGGTAAACAAGCCGACCACCAAAGACAACCAGTTGGCTTACAGACACAGGTCAGACGGGGGAGGGAGGGAGAGCGGGGTGCACATGAAATGAGGTGGACTCTGTTGGCAGCAGGGAGGCATGTGAGTTTTGGGATGTAAGACAAAAGCAGCGTGGACAGTGTTTTGGTTAGTATGAAACTGGGGCAAGTGGGCAGTGTTATGCTGTAGCCGGCGGGTAATGTTTTGGCGGGACCGCCTGTGAGTGTGTGTGTGGTGGCGGCAGTGGGTATGAGAGGAGGAGCTCTGATGGTCTGGTCTGTCAGCATGCCAGGACCACATTCTCATCCTGCTGCTGTTGAAAGGGGCGGTAAAGACATAAACAGGCCCAGTGGGATTAGGGCCCACTCGGAGGAGTGATCAGGGGGGATTTGCTGCCCGGCGGGCACACAATGGCACTGTCGTGTAACACTCAAACACACACCACACATTCTCAACGGCAACGTTGCACAACAGACCCAAGCCTACATAAATCTGATTAGAACTCCCTTTTGTTTGAGAAGCGGCACCGGGGTTAACAGAGGCTAGTCTCGCCGCGGGCCATGTTTGATAGGACAGGGGGTGTGTGGACGTTGGCGGGACGGCAAAGAGAAAGACTGGGGGCACGTTGTGTTGTGGCGGCCTGTTTCCACGTGTGTGTGAAGCCCCAGACAGACGGGGGAGGGTCATGGCTGTGTGTGGAAGCACAATAACAGGATGAATAAAGGTTTTTTTCCCCCCCTCGATTTGTGTGTTTCTGAGTCAGCTGATGATGGTGGATGGAGACAGGATCTAAGCTAACATGAGACAACAACAACACTGGCATGCAGACACAAAGACAGCTAGCCGGTTTGAACCTGTTCAAATAATCTGACTCAGAAAAATGGAAGCAGTGTTGGGTACAAAGGGCAAACAAGGCTCTATAGTTGAATATCAAATGGTCAGTTGCAGAAATGTCTAGAACTTTCCTCACATTTCTATCCCTCTATTTCTCCACAGTGCCGGCTCTGGCCCAGGCTACAGCCATGCCTCTTCTGGAAGAGACCACTCTGCCACAAGAGCACCCACCCACTGTTCCTGTGGTCATCATAGGTAAATATTTCGCCCTTAACCTTCACACTGTGGCCCGAATTCCACACATACTTTTTGTATAACCTAATGTTTGCGTGCATTGCCGTGATGCTAATCCATCACAAACCCGGGTCTGTGTTCAGGCAATGGGCCATCAGGTATTTGTCTGTCATACCTGCTGAGTGGATACAAGCCTTACCTAGACACAGCAACGGTCCACCCGAACCCGATACTATACAGAAAACTGCAGGAGACCAAGCATCTACCCATCACTGAACAGGTGAAAACACCTACTGCACATGTACAAATATGCACAGTCCATTTGACCACACAATCACAGAGGTGTCATGATTTGGTCTTTCTTTCTGCAGGACCTGGAATATTTGAGTGAAGGTCTTGAGGGGAGGTCAAGGAACCCCGTGGCTGTGCTGTTTGACACACTCCTGCACCCCAATGCTGACTTTGGCTATGAGTTCCCCCCAGTCCTTCAGTGGAGGAGGGACAAACAACAACACATCCCACATCTTGTCTTGGGGAGGGCAACACCTGGAGGTGCCTGGCATGTAAGCAACTCCAAATAATCTTCTTCCTTGAAACTATCCACTGCCAAACGTGCTTTTGTCCTATGAAATAGCGTCATTCATTTTCTTCTCTCCCTCTCTGTTCTCATCAGGCAATGGAAGGCTCCATGCTAACTATTAGTCTTGGCATCTGGATGGAGCTTCCCGGGGTCAACTACAGAGACTTGACCAACGGAAAACGAAGGTACTGTGAGAGGACAAGGTTGACAGCAAAGACATCACTTAAGTCACAGTTTAAGTCTGTGCTACTTCTTTGCTCATCGTCTGCCCTCTTCTCTTTAGGGATGTAACCAGTGACAGAGCCACCCCAGAAGAGATCTCATCCTATTACCGTAACTATGTGAAGCTAAAGGGCCTCCAAAAGAATTTTGCTGACAACACCTATGTGACCTCCGTCCAGAAACTCTGCCGGGGGCACGAGGGGGAAGGTCTTGAAAATGGGCACAATGATGAAGGAGATGGAGGGGTGGGAGATGGTGGGAATGAGGGCTTTGAAGGAAATGGAGGGGGGGCTCTCTGGGAAGTGAGGGGATACCAGCAGGTGCAGAACGACACTCATGTCCCCTTCTCTCTGTTTGCTGAGAATGTAGTTCTGGCCACTGGTGCATCTGATTCACCAGTTCGATTAAACGTAGAGGGGGAGGACCTACCATTTGTATTCCACAACATCTCAGACCTTGGCCTGGCTGTGAGCCGGAGAAAACTGGACATGAACTCCGATCCGGTTTTAATCGTAGGTGCTGGTTTAAGTGCTGCAGATGCAGTTCTGTGTGCTTGCAACAGCAACATCAGAGTGCTACATGTCTTTCGTAAGAGCGTAGACGACTCAGACCTCATCTTCAAACAGCTGCCCAAGACCCTGTACCCAGAATACCAAAAAGTCTACAACATGATGTGCTCTCAGACCTACACAAACGTGGCTCCTTCCTCTGCTTCAAACAGATCCCAGCCAGTGAGTATTGCTTCTTCCGTTTGTGCCAAGATGTGCCCAAAGCCC
Source organism: Thunnus thynnus (assembly GCF_963924715.1). Lineage (NCBI taxonomy): Eukaryota > Metazoa > Chordata > Actinopteri > Scombriformes > Scombridae > Thunnus > Thunnus thynnus. The sequence goes on along the minus strand of NC_089526.1, from coordinate 16,360,658 downwards.
CAACTTACCGCAGGTAACATGGCTGGTAATACTGGTGTCAGCCTGTTTCCTGATTACACCAGTTTCCCCGAACACTGTGTGGTGTCCCTCCAGTCTGACATGAAGTGTTTGCTGCAGGGGAACAACTCCCTGAAGGCATTCAAGATCTCCATGGCCCTGGTGCTGATTGGGACCAACCCAAACTTGTTTTTCTTGAAGGGGCAGGGCCAGTACCTGGGTCAGGATCCAACAAAACCCATCTCCTGCAAGCAGAACCCCATTGACATCCACCCCTACACTTTTGAGTGTACCAAGGAGCCAGGTCTTTTTGCCATGGGCCCGCTGGTGGGAGACAACTTTGTTCGCTTTTTGAAGGGTGGCGCTTTGGGCATTTCCTCGTGTCTGCTGAAGAGACTCAAGAAGAAGGGGAAGCTCATCAGCAATGGGGGGAATAACTTCATTTGAAAAAGTGATGGAGAAGAGAGTAGTACATGTTGGTCGTAGGGCACAGATTTCAAGTGCTTTTACCAACTGATGTAAAAGGGGAAGAGGAAAACAAGAGTTTTAATGTTTTAATCATTAATGCAGTGTTTTTTCATCAAAGCTAAGGCATTTTTACAACTTTCTGAGACCAAAAAAGACAATGGATGTACACTAATTAGTTTCTAAAGAAACAAAAGACAGCTTTCAAGAGTCTTGTCTGACTTCATAAGAAGTCCCCAGAAGTCCAAGCTACCGTGTGCCAATGTTTTCTAGTCGATCTGTAACCTCACAACTGAATGGGACCTTATTTTCATCAGGGTTATTTATTTGTTCACCTTGTGTCTTTCAACCCATCTACTAACAACACTTAATTTGCTGCTGATTTCAGTTTAGCCCTTTAGGAGAGGGAGTGCTCAAAAGTAGAAACCACCACTATAAATCTCCATGGAACATAAAGCTAATAGTTCTGAAAGTGATAGACGCACACAGAGCAACCTGTGGTCCCACTTACAAACTTATTATTTCATAGAGTGTGACCCAACAAGTTCATGGCTAAGCAATCTTAATGTTCCTGATTATTCTGAGCCTACCATTCTTTGCTTTTTTGAGTCTTTGATGACTCTTCATTTAGCTGCTATTGTAGGTAGTCGGAGCCATATACCTAAAAAAAAGTTAGGAGAGTCTAATAAATCTGACCTGTTTCTTTAGTTGTAGCGCTACTGAGAGGCTTTCTATGCAAATAATTTCACGTGCAGATCTGAATGTATTCATGGATGCCCGTTGCTAATTTTACTGTGAGCAATAAGTTTGAATTCAAGTGACATGGCATAAGATATGGTCAATAAAGGACCATTCTGGTGTTTTACATTTTTCTTCTTTTTAATATTATCTTCATATAGGTACTCAGGAGAATGGTGAAAATGGTGAAAATCTTTATTTTTGTTTACATTTATACTCAGAAAAAACACCAATCTTCATAGCACTAAATTTAATTAAACAGTATCCTTTTCACAATAATGTTTACTTATTGTTTCTTTTTTGGGTAGAAAACCGTGAACACTTCTGCCATTTGGCTGCCAACTCCAAATTCTGACAAGAGGAAGCTTCTCACCAACTCATGAAAACACTACACCAGCAGAGTCATCAGTCCGTGCTTTAAACTGTTACCGCACAATGATAAATTTAGACAAAATAAAGATGGACATGGTGTTCACTGAGAGGCTTCTTTAGTGGTGAAATACAATTTGTAGAAAATACAATAAAACAACAAACACCAGCATGGTCCTTTAACCTCAGATAATTGCCAATTACAGCAGGGTTACAATATAGTGGAAAAGTCACATAATTCTTTAATAATAATCCAGTTATCTAGATGCCACAATTACAATAATTAGTGCAAATTTTCTTGTCATTTCGGGCAGAGTCAGTGCCAGCTTATCTGAATCAAAGCCCATATAGATACACATGGAGAGAAGGGGCTTATAAAAGAGCCAAAAACAAAACACAACAGAAAAAACACAAATGCAAAATATCCACTTTTGCAATCAAATCATCCAAATAATGTATTTTTATATCAAATTGAATTTTAGCAGCCACTTTGTATTTTCGTAACTACATTATGCCACTTATAACATGTTGTGGCGATCCCTGTAGAGGCTAACAGTAGCCACTTAAGTCTTTGTGCATGATTGGGCAATTTACGTATCGATATCTATTACCAACTATTATCACTGTAGTCATCATAGGTTTTTCTCAACATTTGTGAAACACAAGACACAAATCTGTTTACCATCCAATATAGATTTCTTTCTAGCCTGTTTGGGAATGTCAGATGAAAATGATTATTCCAGGTCAACTTCGCTCCATCATGATGATTCGAGTGATGAACATTAACCAGACAAATAAACAGGTGATTTCCCAAATAATGTTTCCCAAATGATACGATCAATGTCAGATTTTGTTTCCCCTCCCCCATGTTGCCCAGCTCTACACGTGTGTATCTATAGCTGTATAATTCTTCTGCCATTTCTTTATACAGCTTCACAGTAAACACTAACTACTGTTTCATTAAGTGCAGTTAAGAGAGGTTCTGAGCAGTGACAGTAGCAATCAATTTTCCATTTCTGCCTTCGTTACAGTTATTTAAACACCGTCTGCAAAGAGTGTGTCGCCATATGCATGATTTTCGTGCTGCTCACACACAACTCAAGGTTTGTTAATTGTGATGTGACATTTTGATCCTTGTGTATGGAAATTCTTCTTTTGCCCCCTTCAATACAATATGGTAGTCAGAGTAAGTGTTGGGGGGGTAATGCATTACTTAGGAAAATGTTACTGTAGTCATATTACTTTTACACTAACAAAGTAGTAGAACACATTACTGTTTAATTTTTGGTAATCATATAACAGTTAATTAGTGAAATTGTTGTTACTGGTGTTTAATATTGAATTTCAACTGAATTATTCCTTGATTCTTCTTTCACTGACTTCTGAATATTGTTTTGATATAAATATTAAATATATGCATGCAGGCATGAACTATTGCCTAGCAGCAGCCGCTGTGAGCAGAAGACAGAAAAGTGCTGTAAGGACAGACGTGGGAAGAGTTAAGCCAGTACATTGAAGGACTGCGGAGGAGACTGGCTGTTTCAGCAGTGGAGATAACTCTCATTATAGTTTTGAATTTACTTCAAGGAAAGATAAAAATTTGAACCTGTTACATCCAGGTCAGACACACCTGTCCCCCACTGTCAACTCCCAAGAGCTGTCTGCTTGCTTAACGGGTTTATTTTGTGTCCATTCATAGAATTTACATTTTTAAAACAGATTTGTATGGATGCTAGAAAGCAACTTCTAAGTATTTAGTGGAAAATTTGCTTTAATCACAAAGTAATAGGCAATATAATCACATTGCAATTTAGAGAAAAAGTGTTTAAAGGCAGTCTCCTACTTCCTTTTGCCACCCTGCTGCCCATGAAAGGATCAGACTTGCACAATTCAAGCTGAGTTAACTCTCAGCTTGTACAGGGCACTTGCTGTGAATATGAAGGAACAGTTCAACTGTCTGCACAGCAAAGGCCAAGATATGTTTTGGCATGATGACTACCTATCTGAATAGTTTCAGATATGTAAAAGTGCCTAAAGGGGTGGCTTGTCGGAGAACATTTGAGAAATGATAACACTTGAATCCTTCTCCTCTTACCCACTCGACAAGTTTCTAGCTCAGCTAAACCAGGGAACACATTTGGTCTTAACTTCAAAGCAAAGGAAAAGCTGCTTTCAGCATGTAGAGTTTTAATGCTCTCTTGTACAACTGAAGAGTTTTTAATGTTTTGTATGCCGTATTTTTTATTATTGACAAATAAAGACTTTGAGAAAAAGCTCTGATCATGAGACTTTATGTTACATTACGTGCTGTCAATGGCTTAATTAGGGGAGGGTATAAAGACATTTCAAACGACTGGTTAAGACAGAACAGGAAAAAAACCAAAATATAACATTGTTAAACATTTCTTATAATCTGAGCAGTTATCAAGAGTTAACTACATTTTATCAATCAACTTTATAGTTGAAATACAGATAACAGAAGTTATCTGACAAATGACTTCTTCAGTCCTTGACATGCTTCCTGTGCCTTTGAAATGTTTTCCCTCTGGAGGACCTCAAGATGAAGGCATTTCATCTTCTCTTGGTTAGTTTGGTGGGGTTGTACCTGAAGACACACACACACACACACGAGTTTTATCTCCATGTCAGGATGGGCTTTTAACATTCCTCATGGATCATTCCTCAATGTCCTTAGAGGCATTTTGAACAAACAATAAAAACAGCCCAAATTAAGCGCTGTAAAACATGGACAGTGTTTGAACAGCTTAAAGCAAACAAGCTTCCTATAAACCACGTCTGGACACTTCGTTTAGACCTACCAAAAAAATAGCGGATTGTTTTCTTAGCAGCAGAGTCTGTTCCCCGGCTACGCATGACTGACTGAGCATGACTCAGTGATCAAACAGCTCAGCCTTGACACACACACACACACTAAATCAATCTCAGACTGTCTCTTTTCTGCTTAGTCAAAGAAAACACGCCAGCAACGGCAGCAGCAGCAGCGCCAGCTTACATCACCTCTGTTACCCTGGCAACCGCTGTGACAAAAGAATTACTAAGTTCTGATTGGTTGAACCAAAGCTACAGTGGCCCCATATCCATATTTCTCAGCTGTTGTCTGCACATGATCATAACGACAGACAAGAGGAGGTGTCAGGTATCATATATACTTAAAGCGATGGACAAAGCAAGTCAGGTACAAGCCTTCTATAAACTGAGGTCTATATCAGGGAGGAAGCTGATAACATTCATACCTATCTGGCCAGACAATGAACATTAAAAAGAGGACACACATTACATTATATTAAGGCGAAAGGGACACCATTAACATTAACAGTAGTTTCTCAGTTTAATCTTATGAACTCCGCTAGGACACCAGCATCCAGTTGGCCCTCTCTCCCTTCCTTGCCTCGCTACGTCACACCCTTTGTGGTTTTACCTTAATCAAGAAGACCTAGTGTTTATGAAAATATGGAGTCTGCAAATGTCCTTTTTGGAAATCAGGAAACACTGTACAATTGTCATACTGTGAGCTATCTTCTTCAAATTTGAGGCAGGTATTTTGTTTACAGCACCATACTTCCCCTGACCTTTACAGACAAAACCACAGGCAGTTATTCAGGCTGAAACAAGCTTTTTTATTTTAGGTTTTTCCATTCTTACCAACTTCAAAGAACATCTGGGCTGTTTCTGCATCACCTAGAATGTTTCTGATACTTTCACAAGAAACTTTGGGAGGTTTCCTTTCTGGCAAGACCATATTTGTGCATATGGTCACGGTGGTTCAGGAGCTACAGTCATTTTAGGCTACACAATAGGGGTGGGATGGAGGAGGTTAATCCCCAATATTATTTTTGTCTGTATTATTTAAAAGCAGAATTCATATTGAATAACATACCTTAATTTATTACTCATTCGGAGCACTTATCCCACCTATAGTATGTATGTAAGTCATGACTAGACTCTCCCTTTTGCTGGAGGAATGAAACATCCAGACTCAGGTAACATACAAGAGAGTAACTAAAGTAAATGTCAGTGTCTACTGTGAACATCACCTAATGACAAAACAGAGGTAAAACAAAATGGTTTGGGGAGGCACAACTCAATCTATGAACCTAACGGACATGTGACAGGTCTTTTCAGGAGGCTGAGAGGGGGATATATAAGGTTACTACACATTGTCTTCTAACACAAAATGAGATCCAGTTTCTCACCTGAAGAGGTCATCTCCTACAGACTCCTCCTGTCTGCTGCGGCGTTCCTCCTGAAACAAACACAGACTCAAATCATGAATGGAAAACTTTTACAGACAGATGGAGGAACTAAGAGTGACAACAGTACCTCAGCTGCATCTTTCAGCCATTCATCCAGGTCAGTGTTCTTGCCCCTGTTGTGAACCAGCAGACCAGACCCTCCAATGATGTGCGGTGAGCCCTCTGTACCTGGCACTCGCATCTGTGACATGCACACAAGAACATTAATATGAAAAAAGGAAATTATTCTGTACGTCAGGCAAACTTTGTAGGATATTTTTTATTTGCAGTGGGGTTGGAAAGTTGATTTTGAACATATTAAACTATATTATTTTGATTTTGACTGTAGTCACCCCCCCAAAAAAAGGTGAGTTATATAATAAGAGAGTAACTAAATATTTATACTGTTTCTGAACATCAAAAGAGGCTTCATAGTGTTTCAGTTGTGCAAGATGAATCTGAGTCTGACCTTGCGGAAGCATTTGAAGTTCTTTGCGTAGCCGTTGCCCTGCATCTGTTGTGGTTTGGTTTTGCGAGGTGCATTTATAGTGAGAGATCGAAACTCCACCACAACCAGCTTTTTAGGAAGGTCTTCATCAATCTTTGATTCCTGCAAAAGAGCACATTAAGAAGCTTTTGTCTGATGGAGAGTTGGTATTCTTTCTAGTGTCACAGTCACATGGTTGTCGTAGTCCTACTGATTATCTGCCGAACGCTGTATCTAATGCAAACCTTTCGGAGGCAGACACCAAGCGGAAGGAGGAGGGAAACATCAAAGCACAAAAGTTTGCATCATCTTTGTATTTTGGTTTCGTTTCTGTCTGTGTTTATATTTTAATCTAAATTAACTGAAACCAACACCAAGCTGTGAGCTATCAGTGCCAGTTAGTGAGGCACCAGAGGATGCTGGGCCCGGCTTCCAGCAACCCAGCAGGAAACAAGGACTCACTGGGGTTCAGGTACTGGCATCCTTTGTTTGGTGTCAGCAACAAATGTAACTCAGTGTATGTTGAGGCCTGTTAGTAGCTGGTATAGCCTCAAGGCTCAGTGTTAATTAGTTCCCCTAGATGTAAAAAACGAATTATTTCTCTAGTTCTAGCTGTGCAATGACACTAGAATAGATGTGTCTGCAGAGTATAAAAGATAACAAAAGTGCAGAGATTTAGACGATAGTGACACAGTGTTCAGGCAGTTTGTATCATTTGTGAATCCTGAATGGTTTACAATGCTGTGTTGACATTTTTCTCACAGTAGTTCAGATTAAATTAAAGCTGCAACGGGCCTTTGTGCCTTTGCGCACGTTGGGCTGCGGCGCAGTCGAAGGGCTTCTGTCACGGGCATGTAGATGTCTTCAAACCTGGGCTGTTTTCAGACAGTGCAAGAAGGAGATAAACATCACTTCCTTTGTCCACTATTCTGCCCGCTGCTGGGGCTGCTTTGCTGCAATTTCGTAGGGGGCGCTATTCAGACCGAATATTGTCATGAGGACGTGTTCAGGCCGGGACTTTTATCAAACATGCAAAGTTTGGTGCGGACTGGAGCATTTGCACTAAAGTTATAGCAACTTCCTCTGTCATGGCGTAACATCAAAACTCAACGCACAAAGTACTTTGGGGATAATTTTAACATTTTATCAAATTTTTCACCAGACCTGATGTGCTTGCCAAATTTGGTGAGTTTTTGAGCATGTTTAGGGGGTCAAATTTAGGGTTGAAGTGGCAGATTAATGAACAAAGAAGAAAGAAAGAAAGAAACAGAACAGATACAAGAGGGTCTTTGCCCCTTTGGGGCTCAGGCCGTAACTATTCCTCATTGATTGCTCTTAAGCCTTGGAGAGACTGAATACATCACAAACACAAACGACTTGTTTACCCTGCATCTGGAAGATTTTAAGTGTCAACACAGACAACAAATTCATCGGCTAGCCACTCTTATAGTTCTTAGATGCCAGTTAACACTGAAATTTGAGATGATGCTCTGAGATTGAACTGAGGTGAAGCTGTGAGCCGCATCAAAACCTTTTGATGTGCCATTTAGTAAACACTGTTGGCTTGCAGTCACAGGAAATAGTAGGTTAGTTTACTGACAGGCTTATTTTGACAAATATTAAAGCTCGGAAATACAGCATCAAGGTAAAGCCTGAAAACTGTGCTTATTCAACAGGAGAAAGAGAGACAAGACAACTTACTTGGGCCTCCTGTTTGATTGTAACAGGTTTCAGATGGGCCTCAGTCTTTACTTCAGGCTGACAAATATCTGCTTTGAGTAGTTCTAAATCCTTTAAGAATAAAATGGGAGAAAAATGTAATGGAATACTGAAACATAATTGAATATAAAAGAGAAGTGATTCAATCTTGTGAGCTGAGACAGTTTAAATTTCCATCCTGTGCATTAATGGATGAACAAACTTACATTAAACTCTCTTTCCTCACCTCAATGAAAGACGCGTCATCTTCAGCAAAAGGTTCTAAGTTCTGATTTTTACTGGCAGATGACATCTTTGGAGGTTTGCTGGACTCATGATTTGTTGTCCTGTATTCTGATGGATCGAGCTGCTCGGTCTTGATGGAGACGATATGCTGTTCAGTTTTTCGGCTCTGGTTCTTATTTGTACCTGATTCTTTTTCCAGGCCCACCTGTAGCCTTTGGCTGGTTATTCCACTTTCTTCTTGTTGGATTCGTTGCCTCTTGCTTGAAGATGAAGCCTCCACAGTAGCTTTTTTCTGTTCAGTTGAACTGTGCATTCTTGCTTGTGGTTTCTCATCAAACCAGTCCATATCCTCAGACATTATAGACTCAAGTTCATCCATCTGTATCACTTCTTCCATCTCCTTCCTCTTTCTGCTCAGTGGTTCCCCCTTGGCAGCGTGGGAGACTCTTTCTGACGGAGCATCTGACTGTCCCATGAACAGATCAGCTGCTGACCCCAGCGGAGTCTGGGACGTGGCTGCACGGACTCTGTCTGAACGTGAGGGCATTTCTTTAGACGTGGCTGACGTGTCTGGAGTCTTGATGCTGAAGAATGATTCCAGGGCAGGCCGCTTCGGCTCTGACATAACAGCAGAGAACTCGTCCTCCAGAGCCCTTGATGACCGGATGAAAGGAAGAAAGACTTTTAGGCCTTGTTATCCCTATAACATGTTTTGAATTAAGTGTTTCACAGTATATTAACATTTTCATCTTATTCAGTAATTATCAAAATAGGTGCAGGCCTACAATGACTATATTCTAAAGCATACTGTAGTGTGATTGCTTTCTCTTCATTCCACTAAGAAAAGAAAATCAATTTGTGATTATGACCAAACATCATCCATCCATCTATTTTCTAAAATGTTTATCCTGTCTAGAGTTGCAGGCCGTAAGCGTTATGTCTGCTTTTATTGCAGTCAGTCAAAGGTTTATTGTAATTGTGTAAAGCTGTTATACAGTAAGTGCATATTGATTTGTAAAGTCTGCCCTACATTACCTTGGACCATAACTGGAATGATCCAAGGTGCAGATGTTTACCTTTTCTTGTTGACTGGCTGAAAGAAGTTGGTAAGAGTCGACTGTTTCTGTGGGGAAGCTTGTGCAGAGGTTTTCTGGGGTGACTGCCTCTGTAGGAATGTCTTCATACCACCATTTGTCTTAGGAAAGGATGGCTGGGACCTCATGCCATTACTGCCTCCACCTGAAAGTGAAAAAAGATTTATTTTAAAGAATATTTCTTACATAATTACAGCAATCATGAATGATTCAAAATGTAAAACTTGTGTCTTTCTGCAGTAACCACTTGGCCACCCCAAGACAAGTGGAGCACATTAAATACTTTTCCTAATCACTGTCATTATACAATTGTAACAGCACAACTTTATAAACCCTTAAAAATATATATATTTAAAATTTACAAAAGCTAAATAATAAAAACGAAGGAGTGTTGTTCATCATTACAAAGTGTCTCACTTATAAACATTTACAATTAAGAGGAATTATGTGTAGTTACAGCATAGCCCCATGTTGTGTTACACAGAGTAATCTCATCAGTTCCACAAAGAGTTTAATGTGAAAAAGAAAAAAGAGCAGCCGTATTGGAATCGGTATTGGGAGAGAAAATCGGCACATCACTAATACATTCATGCAGCTACCTGTCAGTCTGGACTCAGGCTTCTTCCTCGGTGAGTCTGTGTTCTCCACAGCGTTGAATGATGAGCTCATAGTGTCAGCCACGATGCACTGAGTGGCCGTCTTCTGAGCTGTGGGTGTGGATCGGCCAAGCTGGCTGGTGTTGCGGTTTGGCCTCTTCTCTGGAGTCTCTCCTACCGATGTCACCCTGGTCACCTCACATAGCGTCGTCCTGTTAAATAAGTAAAATAATACATCAGACAGACTTTCTGCAGCGGACAGAAGAATGAAAAATCTGGTCAACTTTAACAGATTGTCTGTAAAAGTGTGTTTGTACCGTTGTGATGTCTCTGTGTTAACTGCATATGCTGTGATGTTCTGAGACGCTGCAGGTAACACAGTCTCGTCCACCGCCACGTTCTGTGACAGAGAGGCACTTGGAATTCTGGGCGTCACCTTTGGTACTGACCCTAAAACATAAACAAAGATTTATATAAAGAAAATGGTGCTTTTCCACAAAAATGAAAAACAGAACCTCACAACAACCTTCGGTAGTTTGTAATCTGTCTGTTCCCCCACCTGAATCTGGTATTACACTGGATGGATTGCAGTACTTGTCACGGGAAGCATAGATGGCAGCCAATCCAATTTCAGACTCTGTGATGAGACGAAGGCCTTTTCTGTGTCAGGGGAAAAAGAAGACAGAGGTCAAGTTATAAAGTCCTCACAAATCATCATCTAGACAAGTAAATTGCCAAAACACACTCTTATGTGTGTTGCTGCCGAGGAGTTTGTGCAAACCTTTGAACAATGCTCTTCACAGAGTTTGCCCACTCTGTGGCCGAGGGAGGAAGCAGAGTTTGGGAGCTGCCAGTTGTAACATCGACCACACAGCTTTGTGGAGACTCCAGCAGGTCGCGGGGCACGAAGCCCTCCTCCAGCAACTGGCTCCTACCACCTCCAAAATTCACTGCTGCACTCAGACGCTTAAGCTGCAAACAACATAGAGGAGCAGCAGTTACACAACCGCACAGTTAATCTGTTTTCCTACTGACAATAAAATGCTTAAGATCATTTCCACTATTTGATGTATCCTAGTTGTAGCTTAAGGCTCTCTATTTCACTATTGTTCTAATTGAAGGCTCAAGCCTTTCAGTGACTCATCAATAATTTAGTTATAATAAAAGCATGGTGCTTTATTATAATGACAGCTGCTTGATTTCAGCTGCTTCTGTTACCTTTTTCTGGATTTCAGCATGGTAATATACAACCTCATCATGAAATATTTCTGTCAATTTTAGTCAAATCAAATAAAAAAACTGCGGATTTGTTGGTTACAGTTTAAAATAGGAGAAAAACAATCTACATCCCAACAAAAACAGGTGCTGCTTGACCAAATATGAGATATCACTGCAGAAAGTAGAATCCATAGAAATACTGCATAACAGTAAATTAAAAATACTTTCCTACATATTGTTATTAAACAAATACTTCCTGTCTTTGCTTCCTGATGAAACTATGTAAAAAAGTATTAAATTATAATTCTGGCTCATGATGGGTGTTTGTCATTATTTTTGACATGTTATAGATAAGATAATTCATAAAGTGATCTATAAAATAATCGATAGATCCATGAAAAGTGTAAATAATTAGTCCTTGTGAATACGAGGCTCTCCAGTGGAGCAGTGAGTCTCCCAGAGGCTCCCAGTGCTGCCGACTGCCTGGCAACTCATACTCAGCTGATAAACATGAAGCTCACAAGATCACGTGACTTTCCATAATTTTTGAAGCTAATGACTGAAAAACAAGCGCGGTGATGGTCGATTACATAGCCCATAATAAGTGCTCATCTCTATAACCCTCAGGAGTTTTGTTATCCTTTAATGGGGAGGATCACTACAGAACAATTATAAATGACCGCACTGTAGTTGTTGTTCTCTTACCTCCTGCTGCAAACACAACTCTAGTGTTTACCTTGTGGTTTGATGAGCATGACTACAATATTAGGTAATCTCATGAAAGAAGGAGACAAACCTGTTTGGCACTGAGAAAAATGAAGATCAATCCGGTGAAAAGCTGTTTGCGTGCTGGAATAGCTTCAAGGTTCACATCCTCTTTATTCAGGCTGGGCTCATCGATCTCAGGGGTGAAACTTGAAAACAATAAGCAGCATAGATGAGATAATGTTCGGTTCAGTGTAGCCTCTGATGTTCAATTCAGCCTCAGTGCAAATGTGTATACGTAGGATGGGTTGAGTTGTACCTCTCAGCTTTAGGAGGGGATAATTTTTGCTGAACAGCTTTGCTGAGCTCTGAGAAGAACTCCGGCTTCACTATGGGACGGCAGCACAGCAGAGCAGCAATAGTCTAATTAGGAAAACAGAAGGCACATTAACACATTGGCAGGAACACATCACATGTGCTAATGAGAATACAAAGTCTGGTCCTGACCTTGATGGTCACTTTAACAGTAGGCATGGCCAGGTGGGTGCAGTCCTGAGTCCACGAGTTGACCAGCTTTCCACCCAAAGGCAGCAGGGCCTGAGAGAGTGACGCCTTGCCATCATTGTCCAAACATGAAGAACACACCACTGGCTTCTGATGTTCCACACTGAGGTGAAAAAGAGACAGTAAGGGACATTCATAATGCAGAATGAATGAAATTTGTATTAACTGTATGTTATACTCTGCGTTTTCTAAGTTTGGGGAAATGAAAGACATGACAGTGCTAGTTAGTGATTTCAAAAGACAAAATCATGGTTCTGTGATGTAAAATATAACTAACCTTGTTTCAGTCACATACCTGAATTTGCTATGAAAAACCCCAAATGTAATACTGTCCCCTGACTTCAGGTTCACTGGTGTGTTCTCTGCCAGGCGCGTGCTGTTCACAAAGGTACCATACTTGGAGGTGTCCTTAACAGTCAGAGTCTATGAGTAAAATACATGAAAGAAACTCATGACATTGTCCATCAGGCAAAGCACCTTCTTGTTCAATTATCCACATCTCAACAAGAAACTAAACCTAAGATAGAAATGTATCGCAAGCTCAGAAAATCAACTGAACCTTAAAGACCAACTTAAGAACTAATAGACAGGACTGCAGCCTTGACTAAGTGCTTAAGAGGTGACATATAAGACTGTGGTCAAATACATTACTTTTTTTGAGTATAAACCTTTTAGTGGAGCATTATTTAAGTCAACCTCATTGTTGATATTATATATATATATATATATATGGTTTAATTTGTAAAACTAAATGGCAAGTTCTGCAGTCAAATAGGATTTTCAGCAGAAAAATATATCCAGTGGGTTCAGATGAACATAAACAAAAGGAAAGATCTATGCTAGAAGGGTTGGTGATGATTTAAATATGCAGTGAACTAATAATAAAAATAATTTCCATTTCCATTAGACAGATGGAAGCTGTAAGCTTACAGACCATTTCTTCAGACACAAGCCATCAAACAATCAAAAACATAACTGGCCTTAAACCTATGTAGATTATTTTTTGACAGTGTTTAGTAAAGATGCAAGCTTTTAAACTCTCTCCACAATAAGTATTTGACTTGACACAGGAGATATCAAATCTCTTAGCAGTCCATCATAAACAGCTGAACAGTATTACACTTGTGAGTGACCACATTTTACTAGTTTTAGTTATGAAGGACCAGTGCAATAGCACCATCTGCTGTCTTAAAGTGTCACAAAACACAAATGGCAAATATTTTCCAAATTAAATCAAGTTACTCATCTGTATTGCATATTATTAAAAAGGTTTCACATCTTGATACTCCTGCAAAAAAAATCACACTAATATAAAACTATCTACTATACAAACTGTGCGCACTCTAACTGGAACACTTTTATAATCAAACACCTGGTATAGAGTATTGACAGTATTTTCTAATTGTAATTTGTGTCGGATGTCACTTTGTCAGAGATTTTACTTGGTATACATTTGTCACTACTTTACACCACATACAATTATAATGCAAAATCAGAATGTGATCCTATTCACAGACAAGAAGTGACAGTGTCAAATGACTCCCAAGCTCAAATTACTGTTTGTGGTGTTGGGTGACAGTTTGTTTTTCTACAGAATAATGAGCAGCTGGCTTGATGTCATGGCAGTAAGAGTGAGTGCATTACAGTCCTGCTGCTGCTGCTGCTGCTGCTGCTGCTGCTGCTGCTGGGTAAACTACGCCTAAATCTGTCTGTCTGTGTGTTTGATGTTTGTTTGGAAGACATTGAGCATATGGATAAACAATAGAGAAGTGAATTACGATGCTGTATAGCTTTGAGCAATTTCTATGAACGTTTTAATTTAGTTTTTTTCTGCCATGAAAAGTTGTCACCTTTGGAATCCACTGTACCCAAGTGGACCCATCTTCTGTTAATTACATGATGACTACGAGATCATACAGTAACATCCTGAGGGAGGTAAACAAGTTTGGATGGAGGATCATTTTAACATCTGTCATCTGAGTCTTTGTCTCTAGATAGATTCTAGGAAAAACTGTCAAAAAATGAGAACTACAAAGGAAAGCAAAGACATTAACAGATCAACTAAACCCCTCGGCCGCATTGTTTTAAGTAGTATATTTTCGTAGGTATTGATTTATCTGTCTATATCTTTGGAACAGCACAATACAAATTCTATTGATAAGGAATTGACAGCACAGCATACTCTGTTGCACATATTCAGTCCATAAAAATAATTACCTATATATGGAAATTCTCTTGCCATATCACCCTCTCATTTGCCTTCTTTTTCTCACCTGGTCAGTAGCAGTGAGGTGAGCGTGAGCCCGGCTGATGGACTGGTCGCTGGGCAAGAGGATGTCACAGTTCTTGCGCCCCACCACATACTCTTTACTGGAGAGGAGATAGTGGATCTCACCTGGGAGTGACACAAAGCCAGTTATTGACCTTCTAATATATGATTACAAACATTAGTCATATAGTAACATAGCAAGTTGAAAAAATATCTTACTACATGTGACTTTTAAAATGTGTTCCCATTCACCTTCCACAAAATAATTTCACTATGCCGTTGAGCTGATGAATATAGACAAAATCAAATATCACAATATATTTGACTTAGTATCTTGGTATCATTGATATGACTACATATTAATGACATTTGAAGGCTTCACACAATCATTAAACTAAACTGTGGGAGATATGGTCACTGAGGAAAAATAAAAATCAATAATGTGATTTTTTTCTCTGATACTCGGGATTTCTGCAGAGTGTTGATACTAATTTCCAAATGTATAATCTGTATACCACACTTGATGGAATTCATTGGGATCATTTTTATGTAAGGTAACATGAGGACAGGATTTGCTCTGAAGGTAAATCTGATGTAGCAGGGATCAGTCACATTTGGTCAATGTCTGATCTGCTTACTAAGTCAGTATTGGCCCTGACAGGAATCCAGCAGGTTAGATTCAGCTGTAGCTCAGGTGTTTGAGTTGGATAGCTGATAATTGTAGGGTTGGTGCTTCAAACCCAGGTTCTTCAACAAAACACTGGCCCCATATTATTGATACTGATGGCCAGTGCTTTGCATGTCAGCTCTATATTAGTGCAGTACATTTACCATTTCCAAAATGCTGTCATTATAGTGTCATGCAACCTTTACAACCAGGGAAAGACAACACATTACACTCCATTTTTACACCATCATAGCAGTGAAGGTTTAACCTTATGACGCTACTAAGAGGACTGACGTTGGGACAAAAATGTGTCAAATTTGCACATCATCTTTGGGGAAACAAAAAAAGCTCAATGAACTACTTGTCCTTTCAGATTTATTACACAAGATAAAATCTAAATATCACAGTTAAAGTTCAATCTCAACATGTTGTATGAGCATCTAAAATGCTTTATGAGATAAAAAGCTAAACAAACATCCAATCGCTAATTTGTAAACTGCGCCTGATTTAATTTGTAATAAATATATAAGCTACGTGCATCAATGTCTAGTGTCTAATTTATCCATACTGGATTATTTCATGTTAGTATATATGTTAGTATATGAACAATCAGGATTTAGATCAAGTCATAGCACAACAACAGCTGCATTATGTGTACTAAACAATATTTTTGAAACCTTGGACAATCATCAATACTGTGCTGCACTTTTCATAGATGAATCTAAAGCATTTCCCTCAGTCGATCATGGTATTTTATTGGAAAAACTATGCTTGATTGAAGTAGATGAACAATCCATTAAATGGTTTTATGCTATCTCTCAGACAGAACTGAGGCAGTAGTTTCCAATGGTTCCACGTCAAGGCCCCTTAACATTAGTATAGATGTACCACAAGGGTCCATTCTTGGTCCTCTTTTATTCACCATATATATTAACAATATCATCTCTGCAACCCCAAATTGTAATGTACATTTTTATGGAGATGACACTATTTTATATGTCACTGGCTCTTCTCTTAATCTGGCCATTGCAACTCTACAGTCTGCTTTTGATAAATGTGAGATCTCTCTCATCAAGCATAAGCTTGTTTTAAATTAAAACTAAATGTATGGTATTCTCTAGGTCACTTAAGAGTATCCAGCCTACTGCTCTTATCCAAACCCTTCAGGGTTCTGAAATTGAAACTGAAACTGAATGTTATAAATACTTGGGACCCTGGATACCAGACTCATGTGGAACAGCTATCAAGCAAACTAAAGGTCTAAATTGGATTTTTTTTATGTTTCTCTTCTGCTAGTCGAAAGACCATTATATAATCTACAATTCTGTCTGTGCTTGGTAATGATGATATTGTATATATGCATTTATTTTTTATTTCCTGCAAAGGGACTACAAATAAATGTAAATTTTGTACACCACATGATTCACTGGCATATTTAGGCAACCTCTTTAATATGAATTTAAACAGAGAGAAATTAAGAGAGAAATTAGCTCTGCCACAAAAACACGTGTTCTTCTCTTCAAACTAAAAGTTAGGCCTACTTAATGATAATTAATTAATTAATTAATGACTACTGTCCAAAGTTCATCAAACCACGCAGTGAGTCTCCACCCAAAACATCTCATCAAACCTTTAGTCATATTAACAACATAAGTTTACTGACACGGACAGTTAATTTTCTAACTGGTGAGTTTTTTTTAATCACACTGTCTGAACTCTTGATAATGAAAGCTAACTCTGGACGTTAACTTCAGCCCGCTACCGTTAGCTGTGTAATAACTTCAACAACGATAGAAAGAGTTACCTCCAGACTGCAAGGGTGTCAGTATCCACATTTTACTGCTTTATGTTGGTTTTTCATCAATCAAAATCACCAGTGAGTAACAAGTAATGTAACATTTAAGAATAACCAGTCCATTCACAACCACTATCAACAAGGTGTACGTCCACGGCGCGCCATCGTGTGACGACAAAATGCTGCGCCGCTTCTTCTTCTTCTTCTTTATTTATTGGCAGATCGCAGACCAACTGAGTGTCCTTAAGCGTTGTTTTACTGAGCGCCAGTCCCTCTTTTCAATTGTTACCAATGAGGAGAGAGCGGATGCATGAGTATGCGGCCACCTAGAGAAAAAAACGCTGCACTAGCGTCTTTTTCAGAGCGCTCCAACATTTTTTTTGCAGTTGCACTGAGCGCTTCTTCTTCGAGTTGAAAACGTGAACTTTTCAGAAAGGCGCTGGTGTCGTCACTGTCGCTCCCTTTCAGGCAGCCAATTATACATGGTGCTCATGGTGAAAAAACAATATCAAACAAATAGATAATAGCCTAAGAATAACAAATAGCCAATAAAAAGCAAAGAGGTGATGCTCGTCTGTAATACACCTGCGCTTAGAGTGGTAGTATGTTGTCAATATATCGTTGTCATGGAAACAAAATCCATGCGGACACACGCCCTGAAGGTTCATACCGCCACCTACTGTATCAGAGTGTGTGGATTCATGGCATTAGATCATTTGAATACTGATCAGTCTATAGATAAACAAACAAACAAACAAATCGCTACTGTCCTGTGCTCAGTAGTGATTTTAAACTCCATTCCTGTCCTGTCTCATGTACTATATTTCTTAATAACTCCCTCTCTGAATTATATTTACTATAATGCATGATAATGTGTTCTACATCTTCCAGAGTGTTACACCACTGACACAGATTTGATTGACTTTTCCCCACGTTATATTTCCCTTAAAGTGAAAACCTGCATGCCCAAACCTTAATCGTGTAATGATCACCTCCTCTCTGTGGTTACGAATAAAAATCTGTTTCCACCTAATACACTTAAATACAAACTCCATCATCCAACTGTTTTTAGAGTCAGACATTAAGAAATGGAGAACTAACTATATTATTCATCCTGTAAGCCCCAAGACAAAAAAAAGTCCATTACAAAATTATTAATATTAAATCATCCAATGAGTTGCTAAGACTGAGATTTAATGTTAATCACATATATTTTATATCCCATTTCACAACTACTGTCATTCCATTCTGTAAATAGATTTTAACTTGTAAATTACATTTTAATATTATTTTGTTTATTTCATTATTTATTATTTCCTTACTTTTGTTATAGTTTTATTCCTTATTCTTCTATGTTGCATTTGTGGGAGCAGATGCCAAAACATATTCTTTGTATGCTTGCATAATTGGCTAACAAAACTCATTCTGATCCTGAAAACAACATTCACAGAGCCCCTTGATTCTGTGTCAATGGACCAACCAAAAATTGTCATCTGATAACAATCCTCTCTTCAGGTCTTGCTCTGAATTCCAGCTAGAGTGACATGCAGTCTTCTAAATGTTTGTGGAATAGCACAATATAAATTCTCTTTTAGGGTGGATTCCCTATTTAATATGTCATTACTTAATTATAGAGAAAGCAGGTAGTTAGAACAAATAAATACCATAATTAAGTAAATGACAATTAAAATATTAGACATATAGGTTTTTATTCAATCTTAAAACATGAACCAGAAACAAACCAGACATTTAGACTCATAAACAAAATGTGAAGTAGTAAATATAAATATAATAAACAGATATGTCCTGTGGTAGTTATTTGCAGATTTTGTTGTAAAATTCAACACAGTTCAGGCTCTCACAAACAACAAGATGAAATAAAACTTGTTGGCTTTTATCTATTAAATCCAAAATAAACATAATCTATTGCTTTCCTTTGCATGATTTGCTGAACCTAAAATAAAGGATCATTGTCAGATTTCCACGGCTGTCCTGCAGCTTGTCTCAGACGGCCTCGTCCCCAGAGGCAGGGTAGCTTATGATTGGCTCTCATCACTGCTACGCTGGTACAAGAGTCCGGTTTACGGACGATCTCACACCAGTCTGGATAGTCCACAGGTTTGGATCCACTGCAGGGAAGATCAGAGTCATATTAGAGTGTATATGTTACATCCAAATAAGTAGTTTTTGTGGTTAAATGAAAACAAACTCACTGGTCACAGCATCCTACTCCAAAAGGCTCCATGCAGACACACTGGTAACAGTCACTGGTTATCCAGCTCTCTCCTATGCCGTATACCTGTCCCATGTGTTCACAGCTCCCTGGAAATGTAAAATATCAGTTATTGTGATGCATAAAATATATTCCATTACAAAAAGTCCTCCAGCAAAATATACTTTAAGTATTAAAAGTGAAAGCACTCATTATGCATAATGGTCCCTGTCATACTTTTAAATGATAATACGTATTAGATTTATTATTACTGACGCATTAATGTGTTATCTATGCATCTATATTCTGGTAGTTTATGCTACATCTATGCATCATATTGTACAAACTTATCATGTTTATGGACGTAAAACCTAAAATTTGCTGAGTAATCTGTAACTATAGCGGCCAAATAAGTGTAGTGGAGCAAAAAGTGTGATATTGCCCTCAGGATAGTAGAGTAGAAGTATAAAATATAGCATAAAAGTATAGTACAAGTGGCTCAAAACTGTACTGTGCACAATCATTCACACTGTACTGTACCTTTGGTGTTGAAGAAGCACTCCCCACTGTTATACACAGAAAGGCATGGCACACTGGCACTGAGGACGAACAATAAAGCCAAGAGCACTCCTCCTGTTGTGTTTGCCATTTCTGAAAAGAAGCAGTGCACAGGTAAAAAAAAAAAAAAAAAAACCCACCAAAAATATTGTATTAAGATGAGAGAGACGTCAGATTGTTAGTCTTACCTATTGTGAAGTTTCCACTATGTTATATAAAAACGCTCCCTTGCTGTATTTTCTTTCAGTCCTTCTCTTTCTGCTTTCATTCACGCTCTTGTTGTTTTTCAATTTCTCCTTCTTCCCTTCTGGCTCTTCGTGTCTCCTCTTCAGTGCCACTCTTGAACTGATGCACTCTGATGTCCCTGCTGTGGTCTCAGATATTTATACCTCACCAGCATGTCTTTATCCCTGTACTGATTTCCACTTTCTTCTCTCTATTTGTCCACCCCCCCACCCCCCCCTCCTTCCCCTCCTCCCCGCTTCTCATTAATTGTCATTCTATATCTGCACGCACACATACAGCATGCACACACACAGAGACACAGCTGTTATTATTACAATGTTCGTCATCCCCTCTTGTACTGCTTTGCAGAAATTGCCCCAGAGTATACAGTGTGCACTCTTTCAGATAACATTTGTCTCAGTGGCTGCCATTTGACCCTATCTGTAGATCACACTGGTGACACCAGCCAACCAGTGGCCTTTTGTGCTACAAAGGAGCTGAATGTGTGTTTACACATGAACCTTTGACCCCCGCTCATCATCTAGATGCATGTATAGATCTTTTAATGCAAAAAAATCTTTAAAATCACATTTGAAAAAGGTTAAGTTTGTATTATTGTCTTCAAATAGAGATGCCAAGCATGTGATTTGATTGTCTTTCCCTTACAAACGACTGATAATCTATAATATGGATGCACATCAGTTGCTTAATTCAATTTCATATCAGATTCTTAATGAGTCACGATGCAAATTAAAGGATTCTGATAATGCTCTTACACGATTCAGTGAACTTTTAAGTTTAATTTCCATATTTAAAGTCTTTTTGACATATGTTTTTGCGTCATTGTGAGCTGTTTTTTTTTTTTTTTTTTTTGAGGAGCGAGGAGCAGAGAGGGGGGCAGGAGGAGGTTTTTGAGGAAGATTTTTTTCATGTTGGAGGATGGGTTTAAGTGTTTTCTTTCTTTGTGCTTGGATTTGTTTGAATGAACCACCCTGAGTGCTCTGATAACATGCGCTCATATGCACACGCACACACAGAGTTGTTTGTCACTTTTGAGATTTCATTGACTTACACTTGTTGCTAAGAGGCTAATCTGACCTTAACCTACCTTTCCTATCTATCTACCTATTAACTTAACTCACACTGAGACAACCATCCCCAACAGGATCAAAAGAGTCAAAATCAAACCTGAAAGTGGTTCTCAAAGTGTAACTACAGATCAGACCAGCTAAATAGAAAAATACACACAGGGTCATAAACTCAACCCAGACGCCCTCTAGTGTTGTTTTCCTCTATGCCTCTGCTCAGATGAACAGATTGCCTCACATAGCGTCTGTGCACCCAAACCTGTTTATCCAGTTCCAACCTGTTTATCAGTGGCTCTGGGATTGATAGAATGGTATGTGTACTATTTTAAAACATGAGATGTTACAACCTCATATTGCCTTCAAGAGAATGTAGTTTTTTTTGTGACAGCAGGTTGTAAGCTGCATTTTCATATTGTGTTCTCTGATACAGGAGCTAATTTGATCAGAAAGCACATTATTTCTCACATCTGTGCCAGGATTTTCCAGCCAGTGCCCCTACAAGCCTGTTCACATAAAGATATAATTTATTACGCTTCCTTAGAAAATGGACTGTTACATAATAAAATGGCCTTGAACGTTGACCAGGAGGGAGGAAGTTTCATTATCCAAACATCCAAAAGCATGTTCCTGCTACATAAAATCAGTTAATTAAAGTACAAAAATAATAACTGAAGCATGTAGCTCGCCGTTTCTGATGCAATACGACATGAATCGGGGACGTTGAGGTAATAATGAATCATGACAGAAGATATTAATAGGCCATCAGGCTTTATTCGTGGCCTGCATGGACAAAATCACAGATGATACATTCTGACTAAAAATAAAGGCTGAGGCAAAGAGCTGCTGGAGAGTGAAAATGACAGCTATCAATAATATATAACATTTCTCTACAGACAAACAAAACAGGGAGAGATTTCGGAATTTTATTTGCTCTCTAGTCAGGAGTTGTTATCAGGTTTGGCTTTGTCAACGCCTGTTTGCTCATGAAGCAGGATATAATTGCATGCTTAGATGCCATTGTAAAAAACCAACAGTCAGTTGTCAGTCTTGTGTGTGTGGGTGTGTGTGTGTGTTTGACAGAGAGAGAGAACAAAAGAGCATGCAAAAACTGAAACATGATATTCAGGTTCATTTTTATTTGTTTTAATACAGGACATAAAGAGAACTGTAATAATCAATGCATAATTGTTAATGTTTTATGTATTTCTGCATTCATTTTCTGACAATAAAGTACTACCATACTAATAATGTACTGTATGACCACAGAGCTTATTGCAATTAAAACAAGTGAAACTATGATGATATTCTACAATATCTACTGATAAATAATGACAGGCTAACATCAAAGTTTACCATCCAAAACCATTTTACCTGAACTTCTTACTTCATGGGTCTTTCTTTCAGTGACACAAGGAAAGGATCAGAAGTCAATGCCAGACTCTGTAGGAATATGTCTGATATTTAGTTGACATGGTCAAGCACAAGAACAACCGAATATCAAACATATCATACAGCCTCAAGCCAGTCAGAGCCTCCAGCCTGTGGCAGATAAGAGAGACGATGCAGTGAGAATAAACAAGGGAGTAACAGAGATAAATCCTGAAAACATTACACAGTCGGTTTGTTTCCGGCTGAAAGTAGGCCACAGACAATAGCCTACACTGCATGGAGTATTTATGATAGGGAAAGACCTGAACAACCTGTCCAACACAAGAGGGATACAACAGCAGGGAGAAGCCGTAAAGGAGGAGTGCGTCAGTGATACTGTTGGCATTTAAGATCAGCTACCAATGGTTTTATTTGCTGCAGGAAACATAGGGCTGATGGGAAACAGTAGATGGCAAAAGCAAACAAAAGGAGAGGCAACAAACACCCCACAGTCTCAGCAAAAATCCCTCCAACATTACATGCAAATACAAATAAATGAAGATACTTACCACATTCCCTTTATCCATTCTCAACATCCCAGTGTCCTGTCAGTAAAACAAGTAGTTCAAGTAAAAATGTGACTACTTTCAGTGTCTCTGCAGTTGAAAAAAAGGGTAAAAAGAGATTAATTACCAGTGGTAACTGTTAAATGTGTGTGTGAGCTATGATCTCTGTGTGTATGAGCAATTCCTCAGTGGGACAGCATTTATATACAGTATGCAACCCTGTGAGTTTGGGGGGGACCACCTACACTCAATTTTTCAGTAACACACACATTCACACACACTCAGTGCCCCATGTAATTAGAGGCGTATTGATCAACTGCTGTGGCCTGCAGCCTTTCCTCCCCACATTAGCCTGATCAATAGATGTGATGTTCATCCTACTGTGAGCTCGCTCACACACTCACATACACATATAGACACACATATGACCGCAGATGTAGAGTCAAATAACTTTCAGTTATTGCCTGTAGGGAGGACAAACGTGAACATATGACGGTCACTTCACTAAGTTACTAGACATACTCTGATACTTATATTTCCTTTAAAAATTCAAATATATCAAATGACAAATATCTCAAATGATTACCTTCATAAAGGGATTTATGCATGTATACTTATATGCATATGCATCAAAAAAAGAAAAAGAAAAGAAAAATATAGCATAACATATAAAAACATATACATTAAATGTGTAACCATGAATACTAGTCTGTGTCAATCATTTTCTTTCACAATATCCTAATGATCACAAAGAGTATTTAAGTATCCTTAAATGTTGGATTTCCAAAGTAGAAGACTGGTATAAGGAGGTTTTATGAATATTAACTTAGGATATTAGGCTACCGTTGTAGAAATTAATCTACACTCTACAAAATAGCATCAAGGGACTTATTTATATGTTTGTGGCAGTTGTGAAAAGTAACTGTACTAATAGACCCTGACAGAGATACACTTCTTAAATGTCACATCTACTGTATTTGGGGCATCAGATAAACAGGAATACAAGGATTAGTATGACATGTAAGTGGAAGCAAGTCACTGTTTCTAAGTACTGTACTACATTTCAAAGGCAAACATTTTACTCCACTACACTTATTTGACAGCTAAAGTACATAAAGTAGTAAAAATTATCATTACTTTGACAGCTACAACATAAAATGCTGCTTAAATGGTAATGCATCAATAATAATCCAATATTATCATAATATGACACTGACAGGAGCCCTTCTTCTGCCTAATGAGTATTTTCACTTTTCTTACTTTAAGTACATTTTTCTTCTGCTACACTGCTGTGCTTCTACATAAGTAGCATTTGTCTTTGTTGTGGAGTATTTTTACCTTGAAGTATATTTTTTGCCTAAATAAAAGAAGAAACAGCCACTAGTTTTTGGTGTTTATGAGTAGTAGTTTCATACCTGCTGTGTTTTTTATGTGATTTGTTATGTTGGTAAAGACGAAAAATTTTGTTTGTCCTCTATCCCTGACTAGACATAATTTGTAATACTTAGTACCTCAGGATGTAACACGTAACATGAAACATCCTTGAAAGGTTGTCCAAAGAGTTTTGATGGGATAAATTCAAATTGTAATCCCATGTGGAGACAATCTCTATATATAAATTATTATAGATATGTCACTCAGCAGTGGTAAGATTGGACAATCATCAGATCAACTATACAGTCAAAGTGACCTCTGGCTGTCGGCATGACCTCTGGTTGTCAAGGTGACTGGTGATGGCATTATCGCTCTCCATCTCTGTGTTCAGGGGGTAGTGTGGGACTCTAACACGTGTTGGCTTCACATCATAGGTCAGACATGATGGATACACCACTTTCACCTGTGGGTGAGTCAGGATTTTTTTTATTTGCTTTTGTTTTTAATCAAGTGTAGCTGATGAGAAGTAACATTGCGAGGATGAGAAATTATTCTGTATCTGGAATATGATTCATAGAGACATCCTGCCCTGTTTCATGTGATCTTTTTTTTATGTACAAACATCAAACAACATCATAAGTGACAGACTGCCTTGTACTATTTTTAACACAAAGGTACATAATTGTTTTACATCTCTATACACACATCAAATTAAACAGCATGTTTCATGAGCAACAGCCCCCATTTATGACTGTCCTCCCTCTGCCGTCTCTGTATCCTCTGCTGCCGTTGTGCTGACCTTGTGAGTCTATTGGGGCGGAATGATAGCCCTCTGATTGCCTAATTGTGAGCCTGGGGGGAATATTTTAATCTGGAGAGTCCAACAGATGGAGGGCAGTGTGGGGCCAAGTGAGAGATGACAGAGTAAAGCAAAATGATTTAAAAAAGAACCGTATAAAGATTAAAATTTGCATGACCAAGTATTATTTATATTCAGTCTAAAGCTCCACTATTTAATCTGTTTATAGTTCTACTCACCTCCTCCAAAAAAACGCAGAGAAACTCATTCACCTCTGGTACGATCAGAGCTTCAAAGTTATTTTGCTTTTCCACTCGCGTATTAAAGGTTCAAAGATACGTTTCTTTGGACAAGTCAAAGTCAAAGTTAGTTTCAATTTTGTTGAACAGATAATGTTATCGGAGCTGGACTTTAGATTCATCCAGTTCTTTGAAAAGAGTCTGTATTCAGCTGTGTACAGCCGAATCATCTAGTTTAAAAACTGGTAAAACCAGAGAACTACATTGCTTTTTAAGATGAAAACACTGGTCACAGAAAAGAAAAAAAGTTTTCTCTCTTGATAAAAACAGACTGATATATGAATCATATATATTCAATACAATATATGCAATCATCTGAAAGTTAACATTACATGATATAACAAAATGATAAATATAAACAGACCCATAATCAAAAAATATAAAAAATATTTTAACTGATTATTATATAAATAAGATCATGCACTCCAATCATTAGATCATAATCCAGTCTAGTCCATAATGATGTTTTTGCAATTGCTTATATAAAACTAATGTAATGAACTTGAAAGGGAATGGAGAAAATAATAAAAGCCTGTTAAACCTAATGCAATGCAACACAACACATATAATTATGTTTTTATTAGTAGTCCTGCAACAAATACTAACTTTGTGAACACTGTATTGTTTATTTTTTGTTGAGAATGTTCCAAAAGGATTAAAAACATAATAAAATAGCTGCCAGCAAAACTTTATAAAGCAACTTTTCTAGCATCATTCTTTAAAATAAAAATGCAAACCCAAACAAAAGTGCATTTCAAGTTTCTCTCAGTGGTTAAAATAAAATGCCACACATAAAAAAAACAACTAGGACACAATATTTTATTGCAAACTCACTCTCCAACAGGAAAACAGACGACGCTTTGGGATCAGCCAGAACACACACACTGTACAACCCGAGTTTCACCAGGATACAGAATGAGGTTTACCAGGAGTGACAGACAAAGGCTTTGTGTTCTCTGATTGGTCAGTGCTTTGGTCTCTCTCTCTCTCTCTCTCTGTCCCACACATGCACACACACACACACACACACACACACACACCCTGAGGCAGGGTCACTAAGACAGAGAGGCAGACAAGGTTAACAACGATTATTCAATACCTATCTCTGTGTTTTCAGTGTTAGAGGTAGAGGCGTTATCTAACAGGGGAAAAACTTAATGAAAACTGAAGGCCAAAAAGCGTGATGTTCTGCAGAAAACCATGTGTGCCATGTTGAACAGGAAATTTAAAAAATGACAGTTGAGGAATTTTGTGTCTTGCATCTTACATTTTGGTCCCTCTTCCTGTGTCAAAGCTGTCTGCAAATGCTGTTTGCGTTGCCTATTTACATGAAGTCAAATAAATTGCATCACATCATGAAAACAAAAAGGGGTTGATGGAGCTGTGAAGAGGAAGTGTGACAGCCTGCATTGAAGTGATAAAGACACTTAACTGCACTATGTGACATGTTTAGCTTTTCTCTTTTCACTGTGTCACATACACACACAGCTAACATGCATTAATCATTACCTATACAACCAGGAAGTTTAGTGGTTAAGTATTTCACAACCTGAGGTGTGTTAAGCCCCACGCCCTGACTATTGTGTACTGTGTGGTATGTGTTGAGCATTCTGACATGTTGACAGTGTTACTTATCATTCTCATCTGAGGCTGTTAAAAAAACATGTATATATAAGGATTAAATGGTAGTGCAATAATACTACAGTATTATTGTCCACTACAGTGGAGGCAATTTGTCCCATAATACTAATACTATTACTATACTGAGGGCACAAGATGGATATTGCACCACAATTATAAAGTATAATTGTGTATAATTGTGTTTGATGTATCACTATGCATAGTGGGATGTAACTAAGTACATTTACTCAAGTACAGTACTTTACAATTATAAGCTATTTTATACTTTACTAATTGTACCATACTTTTATACTACCTAATACTTCTATTCCACTACATTTCAGAGGTAAATATTGTACTTACACTCTACTATAACTGCTTTAGTTACTTTGTAATTTAAGATTGTGCAAACAAAATATGAGCAGCTTAAAAATATAATATACAGTATACATAAATACAGTATATAAAACAGTACATTTATCTCCAATTGACCAACCACAACAACATTAAAGTGCTGTTTACACATTGAGGCATGTATAATGGCAAATCGATAGGGCAAAGCTGGAGATTTTTGTTGTAAGGGCTCCTCAGCTCTTGAATAGCCTTTCATTACTAATCCTCTGTAAAAACTCCTTTAAAGACTCATTTTTATAAACTGGCTTTTAATTAGTTTTCATTCTTGTTTTTATTCCTTTGTTTAGATTTTTATTTATATTCTACGTCTTGGTTTGGCATAATTACAACTTTTACTTGCTGATAATAACTCTGTACTTTAATTGGGGACCTTTTAATTGTAATGGAGTGTTTTTCATTAGTAGGATTTGAATACTTATTCCACCACTGTTGGTATGAACAGAAAGAAAACACCGCTGTAGAGAACTTTTCACTTACATTGCAGAAATATTGTCAAAATTGATCCCTTTCTCCTTTTTTAGAGCACCAAACAAAGTCGATCAAATGTCAGAGAGACGCATGAATATGCTGAGTTGTTATTAATACAATTTTTTTAAAATTTTATTTTAAGTTAAACTCAAGGTTGTACATTACTGACAACATACTGTATACATACAACCACTCTTTTTAAAACAAAGTCAGTTCACAGCTCCTCTGTGCATTTACTGTCCTCTTGCCATAAATTCAAACTGCAGATAGTGTGTGACCAAGTGGATGACACTAAACTCCTTCGTGTGAATTTATGGCGGGAACCTTCAACTCAACCCACTTCACTGACTCACCTTTCACGATGTGTAGTAAATGATTACTTACACCTCTCACATCGCCTTTCAGTCACCGCAAATGTGATTTAAACTCTTTAATCCAACGAGCAAAAAATATTCACATACAGTGACACGATCAGTTTAATACAAAGCATTTTACACCAAGATACACACACAAAAAACATGAAACAAAACAAAAGCATATGCCCCGCACCAAAATGTATCTTTAAGATAAACAACATTGAATGATGCTGAGTGTCAAATGTTATTTTGTTGCCCAAATATAAATAATAAATTGAAAAGGAATATTACACAACATCCTATTTGGCAACTGCAAACTCTAAGCAGCCGACTTCAGGCTCCTCTGTACTGAATGGGACATCGGCCCAGTAAAGCAACACGATGGCATCCGGTTACAAAAACTGATTCTTTAACACATGAAGTGTTGCAGAGTGGAAAACACAAGTTGTAATACCTCATCTCTTCTTAGGGGCCTCTGCTTTAGGCTCCTCTGGTTTAGGGGCCTCTGCTTTAGGCTGCTCTGGTTTAGGGGCCTCTGCTTTAGGCTCCTCTGGTTTAGGGGCCTCTGCTTTAGGCTCCTCTGGTTTAGGGGCCTCTGCTTTAGCCTCCTCTGGTTTAGGGGCTTCTGCTTTAGCCTCCTCTGGTTTAGGGGCTTCTGCCTTTGGTTCCTCTGGTTTAGGGGCTTCTGCCTTTGGCTCCTCTGGTTTAGGGGCCTCTGCCTTTGGCTCCTCTGGTTTAGGGGCTTCTGCCTTTGGCTCCTCTGGTTTAGGGGCCTCTGCCTTTGGCTCCTCTGGTTTAGGGGCCTCTGCCTTTGGTTCCTCTGGTTTAGGGGCCTCAGCAATCACCTCAACACACAACTTTCTTTAAGAGAAAGTTAAACAATAGAAAATATTGTGAATGCATAGATATTATAAGGGAGGGCACCCTGCAGGAATAAAAACACATGCAGTAAAGTAGTAACATACTTATCACTATCTTGTCCTGGTTTCAAAAAGTCACACACTGGGCTCCGTGTTTCTAGTTGCTGTTTCAGTGTTGCCAGTTCTGTGCTCCAGCCAGCCTTCTCCTTACTGGATTCAGCTGTAAGTACAATAAAAAGCAAGGTTAAGGCTATAACCTGAAGAGTATATTCTTCAACTAGATAAGAAATTTTAAAAAATGAGAATGCATTTGCAAAACCAGTATGTGCTTGTTGAGACAGAGAAAAGTTGCCTTGTCTCTTCTCTCAATTAATAGATGTAAGACCATTTTTGGCATTAAGACCCTTAAGACAACAACACGTACCTTGGAGATTATTTAAATCTGTCTCTGCTGATGCCAGCTCATCTCTTGCAGTTTTCTGTAAATGGAAAAGGTGATTTCAGACCTGAGTATATTGGAGAAACCTTCTCTACACAGACCAACATCCTGTATCTACAGTACCAGTCAAAAGTTTGAAGTTTGGAGACAGTGTGTCAAGACTTTTTACTGGTATTGTAGTTATCTTTAGCTTTGATGCAGCAATTTCCTACTTTCTTCCACAACAAATATTTAAACACTTTTGTCATGAAATAATATTGGATTGGCCACAACACAGTGTTGGTATAAACCATCAGCAGTACACCATCAAGTACAGGTAAATCAAGCATACACATCATAATTTGTCAACATTTCTAACACTTTTTTTTTCCAATACTTAACTGGTTGATCTCTTTCACATTACACCTAAATGATTCTCTTTAGGATGATGTTTTCCTGCAATGCCCTGAGGAACATTGAGGAATCACCTTAATCCACTGTGAAGCCACAGCATCATAAATGGGTGAAAGTGATAGATATGTAAATACGAATACCTCTACAAACCACACAGAGGCTTGGCAGCTCACTAGCTACTCGACACCACAGCAGGGTATTTTGGTGATGCCAATTTTTATACCTGTATTGTGCCTTTAAGCCATTTAATGTGGGAAAATATGAGAAAAAACACTGCATGTTAGTGCAGCAGCAGTTAAGAGTGAATCAGGTTAGGAAGCAGAGACACGTGGGGACAGATCATACTTCTTCGTAACTTATAAGTTTGATATTAAAATGATAAATCAAATCTTTTTGTGAAGCAACACCCACCGTGGTATCTCATGTTTTTTGAAAATTGGGGAATTGTTTGTGAGGTAAAATGAGGAAACTGCCCTATGATGTCACACAGGTTAAAGCCTGCCATGTATACAAGCAGGGACAGTATGTTAGTTTACATAATTTAAACTGTAAATGGTTTAGAAATCATACAGTAATGTGGGAACATTTCGGAACAGGCTTGCTTCAGTTTAGCGGTGCCTATACAGGCCTATTGTCAGTCGCTGCTCTGACACTGTTGGGAAATGTAGCCAGTGCAAGACAAGCCTGATTTTCTGCCAGGTATGAATTTATTTCATCAGCAGGTGAAACAGGTTTTGTGTGCTCTTTGTCTCATGCATAGATTTGACGTGACAGACCAGGTCAATTCAGAGAATATTTCAGTGGCCATGAAGATCCAGCTGATGCCATTTAAGGGGTTATAGAAGTCATTTATAATTACGTTTTGGTTTCATATTCATGCCCAAGCAACATTTTCACAGCCTATGTGTCATGAGTAAAGTAAATTCAACATAACTTTCACATGGGAATCACTTCCAACACTCAGCGCTTAACTCTTTCATTACCTGGCCTGCCTGACAGGTATCCACTTTCTCCTTCTTCTTCGTGTCTTTCATCTGGAGCGTGTTCACTTCTTCTGCCAGCGCTTTCACATTCGTCTCGGCTTTATCGAGCAGGTCCTGCGTCACTGCCTTCTCGCTCTGATACTCTCCCAGCACATCGTGGGTCACCCGCAGCTTGATAGCCTCAAACCTGCTATGTCTGTCTACTCTGTCGTGCTCCTTTTTCCGTATCTTCATGACTCCCACCAAAGCGACAGAGACCATTATACTCACAGGTAGACACAGTTGCAACTTCATGCTTCACTGGAGCCGCGCGTTTTCTTTGTGTGAGGTATTTGTTCTTGATGATAGGTGTAATTCTTCCTACAGGTGTCACAGCACAGCTTCTTTAACTTCCATGTGGGATTCACAGTCAGCAAGTTCGTAGCCTTTAACTCGCAGCTATTCACCGGGTCGCCCTGGATACACCTTTCTGCGTCCGGAGAAGTGAAATCAATCAACCAAGGAGATGACTCACCTGCGCTTCTGGATTGGGTCTGAGCTGCGCAGAGTTCCGCGAATCTGCCATTAGAAACACGCCCTCTTCCTGGCTGCTAAAGGTGGACAGGTTGGCCCTGCTGACAACTGTGACACCTGCTCACCTTGATCAATCTAGTCAAATGGGACGGTCGATAAACATGCAAATGAATCATGTGTTATGATGATCTAATTTCAAAATTAAGATTAAAATTATTTGACTTATAAGAAGATTAAATTTAAAGCCTATTTTTTTTTTATCTCAACTTTATTTAGAAGCAATGGAGGTATTCAGATTTCAAGTAAAAGTAACAGTACCCCACAGTAAAAAAATACTCTGAGTAAAAGTCCTGCATTCAAAATCTTTATTGAAGTCAAAGTATTCTAGCATTAAAATGTACTTAAAGTATCAAAAAAAAAACTTGCTATCCAGAATGGCCCCTTGAAAATGTTTTATCATTGTATATTGTGTATTATTTGATTACTATTATTGATGCATTAATATGGTAGTGCTGTTGTTAGAGTGGTTTATACTGTTAGGTAGTTCAATCTATAAAAATGCATCTTTTTTTCATTTATTTTTTTTTACAAAGATCTTTGTTGTTTATGCGTAAAATCTTAATGCGTAAATCTGGAGTAAAAAGTACAATATTGCCCTCTGAAATGTGACGTAGAAGTATATCAAGTAACAGAAGACTAAGATACTCAGGTAAAATACAAGAGAATCAATCCATTAACAGTAACATAGACCATGGGGATGTATCTACATTAAAACATTAAAAAAAGTACGTATCAAATCTCCTAATAGCCGACTTGTGCCAATTTCATTTATGAGTAACAAGAGCAAAAGTTTGGAGTTTGTATATTTAAATTTGGGTATAGTAGTTAATCGCCGATATAAAATTCAAAATAACTGAATACATGTATTGTTGCTTGTTTTCATCATTACTGACACCAAACAGTACATAATAGATATTCAAAGGAAGCTACATGATCGTGATGCAGGTGTTTGGTGTTTGTACGTGCAAACCAGAGAGAGAGAGAGAGAGAGAGAGAGAGAAGAGGAACAGGTGGATTGTCACGCCCAGCTAGTTGAGCAGGTAGAGCAGGTTTCGGTACCTACAGTCACACTGAAGGAAGGAGCTGACGGATACACGCGTGCACGATTGGAGAGACACCCGGAATGATCGTCAAGTGATTAGCGGCAGTCTCTACCAGTCGGCCTCTCGTTGATTAAATCGTTCCTCAGTCTTAACCAAAATGAAGCTCTTGGTCGTTTTACTCGGCTTGAGTGTGGCTGTGATGGGTGTAATGATTTTCCAGACTGTGCGCCAGGAGTTTAACCTGCGTACCATGAAAACCCGCACGGCGGAGAACACGGCAGAGGTCAGCAGGAAAGAGGGCTCCATCGTCCATCTGAAAAACAAAATCAAGGATCTGAAGGCAGCGATGTCGTCCGTCAACGCCAAGATAGAAGAGCTGAGGAAGAAGAAAGCAGACACAGAAAAATCAACACAAGACCTTGATAAGAGTCTACAGACCTGCAACACAGAAAAGGCAAGGGACACACACACACACACACACACACACACACACACACGCACACACACAAACACACACACCTGCAGTTTTACTCACATTTGATGCCTACTTTGCATACATTGTTACACAATTTACAATCATAACATACAGCAAAACACCTTTTAGGATGCATTTGGTGTTTAATATTTACTGCATTCACTGGGTATGTCAGGCTCAACTTACAACCTGGTATTCAGTTACATGCAAATATTTGATTAATGTTTCTATTAAAACTTTCTTTTTCTCCTCGTGCTCAATCGAACTTCTACTGTTGACAAATACCTTCACTTGTATCTTTATTAGGCTGATTTTGAGAAGAAGAAGGCAGATATGGCAGCAACCATCGCTAAATTCAAAGGTAAGCATTTAGTTTCACCTTTTCACCTTTCGGTTCAGGATAAATAGTTTGAACTGGGATTGTTTATACTAATAGCAGCAAATCCAAAACCGACCCAGATAAGAGAATGAAACAAACTATAATATCTCACATTAATTAGGCTTTTTATCGACCTTTTTAAAATGACAGAGGATGGATTGAAGCTGCTGTCAGTCTTGCACTGCCTATACAGGTCTCTGAAAAACCCAGACGCCAACATTCCTGCGATAATTGTCTTTTATTCAAATTAAACTTTGATGATTAGAAACTAGTGGAACGAGATTTGACAAACCCATGCTACAGAGGTGCAGACAGATTGCATGTGGTTTCAGTGACTAATATAAATCTGAGCTTAGCAAAAGTAGCAGCTGCCATTAACATTTTGGTGCCTTTATTAATGACACAGCTTGTATTTGTTTTCTATCTGAAATCACTCATTTTGTCATTTCCTCAGCTGATCACGAAGACCTCAAGAAGAAGGCCGAGGAGGACATTAAGAACTTGAAACAACAGATTTTGGATAGAGACAAAGCCATTTGTGCATATGCAGATACAACCAAGGCGGAAGCACGGTAAGATCTGAAACACATTCGAACACCTTCTCGCATCCTCAGAATAAGATTGTGTGGTCAGTCAGAACAGTGCAGAACATCGGAGAGCACCAGGCCTCGACCACATAATAGCCACAGCTGTGATATTAAAACCATAAAGGAGTCTGCACACTTCATTAAGGTTGTTTTTTGTTCTTTTTAAATTTGTAGGAAGCTGTGTGGACTTCCTGACGCTCCACAATGAAGTCGACTCAGAAACACTGACTGTGAACTTAAAAATGAAGCATGCTGTGCATCCAAGGATACGTTTTGTAATATTACTAATGTGATAACAGCTCTGCTTGGTTCTTTATGAGAAAGTAAAAACTGTTGATTTAAAAAAAAAAAAAAAACTCGGCTGTTTGCAGATCCATTCAAACAGCACAGATGTAGGGAGTGGAGTAAATATGTTGCACACAGTTTTACACAATTTTGTTGTGTGATTGTGTCACTTGGGTAATTTAAGACTGCCTTTTTGTATCTGTAAAATACTTTGACACATATTTTTTATTGTTCTGATGATGGACTTCACAAGTAGATTAACTTGGCTGTCATGTGGAGTCGTTACCTCAACAGTAGCTCTCCTCCTCAGCCTGCCTGAGGCATATGTTTTGGTTTCCATGCCCCCTGATGAAACCTGAATGACTAGCAGAAACCAGAAAAGCACGTGGTCATCAGTTTAATTTCTGAAGTCTTTTGTGTGGAATCATCTGTTAACCAAATAAACCAGTTTCATTGGAACAATAAACTAATGCTTCATTAAAATATCATATGTCATGTTACATGATGGAATGAAGGGTGGCATCAGTGACTTGAAAAGAGTTTAATAAATCACTCACTGAGAATAAATCTTCACTGATGCGCAGATAAATGTAACATATTTCTAAACATTATCGCAATTATTAAAGGTATCTGGTTATTACATGATGAGTTTCCTGGTGTTCTCTCCTGAATTAAAGGGAAATGATGGGTTGTTTATACTGCAGAGCAATGTCCAACATACTTTAAACTGACATGGAAAACATGTTATCTAATATGCAAAAATTTATGACCCTTTTTTCATAAGGTAGAGAGACAAAAAAACAAACAATGATACAGTGTGTCAGTTCAGTGACATGTTCCTATACCTCCCCCTAGTGCAGAACCAAGGATTAAGTCATCATCACATGCAAGATGTGTCTAGTATGCATTTCCATTTCCTTGTTCTACCTCTTCAGCTCAATTTATAAAGTTTCTGAGTTTTGGTGCAACCAGTCCATCTGTTTTGAGTATAAACCTTCAATCTGTCTCAAGCATTTTATCTAACACCTCTTCAAAAGACCAATGCACTGGTCTCTGGTCAGTTAAAGTTAATTAGGAAAGAAAGTGTGTAGCAGTGCAGTGCCTTCAATTTAAGTAGTATTTGAGTGACATTGTTGCTTTTTAAGCTGCCCAAAAATGTTGATGTCACTGCAAGTGCACTGAGCAATCAGGTCTCATAAGGACCGGGTTGAACCTGTTACAAGACAGCTGGCCAGAATTTAAGTAAACAAACAAAACAAAACAAAAAAGAAAACATTTATTGTAGGGACTTTTGTAGTAGATGCTCAGTTAAGGGTAGCCTATTATTAATGTATTTTGTTGCTCATTTGTGAAACTGTCTGGTAAATCCTTTGTGTTGTTATTAATATTACTGTTAATGAACATTTTAGGAAATGAATATGTGTATTGGTGTATTGTATCTTAAAAAAAAACATAGGAGGTCTTAATCATTCTTACTAAATATTTTTAAAAGCCAACATTCAAATGCAGTAAACTTTTATTCACATGAAAAATAATTATGTTCTTTTTAAGGAAATAATTAATAGCATATGGCATATGGAAGTGGGCCTTCTTCTGACAAAATGCATCTGAGCCTGAAATGGCCCACATATAAAATAGCAAATATGGCCCAAATATCTCAAATCAAATGTGGACCTTTTTTGGTAAAGATGCGGTGCTCTCGCTGGGTCTGTTCTGGTTTATCTGGTGTGTTCTTGGTTGACATACGGCATTGATATGGGTTGCTTGTGGCCCAGATCTGGGAAACAGGAGTGAACCGCCCAAGCAACATCATTCCACGCGGTATGAGGGCCGGATGAAAGTGCCGAAAGTGTCGGGTGTGGGCCGGATCTGGGTCACAGCAATTTTGCTATCTTGGTTGTGCTTTGCAACTTAACAAAAAGAAAAAAACAATGTAGGTTGCTATGGGAACACATATATTACAGGAAACGACTCTCCTCCACAGCCAATTACAATGCAAGTTGTAAACCACGTGATATAAATTACCCTCGTGCCGGAAGTTGCATGAAAGTCACCGGCAACTACATAACGTAACCGCAGTGTGTAGCAGCTGGGCGTATATTTCATTTTCCGACATAGCTGAACACAAACGTGTGTTTAAAAACATGCTTACTGTAACTTATAAAGCAGCTCAGTATCCATTACAGCGGTAGTAGTTTGTTACGGTGCCAAAGCTAACGGCAGGTTTGTCTTATAACCGTTAACTTCAAACGTTTAGCTTATCGAACTGTACAAGCTTTTACATCATCCTCGTTATTTTAAACTGTGTATAAAATGGCAAGGAGCCTCGTAAGGATATTCAGGGTCTGTCAGAGCCTTGGCTCACTCCCAGCCATTAAGTCTCAACTCGCCCATCCGGTTACCTGCGTGTCATTCAGGACCAGTTTCATACGGACCATGGCGGTAGGTAGATAAAGCTGTTTTGATGACAGTGTCTTTATCAGTTTATATCTGTGTGCCATGTGATATCTGTGGCTTCATTCTCAGCTTTTTCTCTCCTCCTAGGTGTTTCTCAGCTGTAATGATGTGACTGTACTTCTCCACAGCGGACAGCAATAAAATCAAATAGATCAAAATATAATCTTGCTCGCTTCATGACCAAACTGATGGGCTTACTTAGCCTGTGATACAGTGTAAAGCAGTAGTACTACATACAGTCAATGGTAGAAAATAACAAAGTACATTTACTCAAGTACTGTACTTTCAGATGTCTATGAGTTGTTAAGAGCTCCACCAAATAGTGATTTTTCCCTGTAAACTTCTCACATGGTTTCATTTCAATAAATGTTCAAATGATCCAATATTTCACCAAAAATCAAAGATTAGAGAATAAGTCAACAAACTGAAAACAGATTTGTGTATCAGAACTTTGTTTTTTCTTCTTTCTTCTCCCATTAATCATCTCATGACCCCTCAGATTTATCTGGTCATCCCTAGGTTGTAGTACCCAGTAGTTCAAACTAGCTCCGCCTCAACAGCTACAACAGTAGCCGGAAACCACTGGTTTCATCTTTAACAATGTGTTGTATTTTAAAAGCTTGCTATATTATCCATTGTGTCAAATCTTTATCTGAAAAAAGCTGTCAAATAAATGTAGTGGAGTAGTAAGCACAATATTTCCCTCTGAGATGTAGCGGAGTGGAAGTATAAAGTAGCATAAAATGGAAAAACTTAAAAGTACAGGTACCTCAAAATTGTACTTAAGTACAGTACTTGAAAAAATGTACTTAGTTACTTTCCACCACTCCCAGTGGCACGTCCTGTATCAACACATTGTCCCACCACTAACTTTACCCACAGCCTTTTTAGACCCACATAAGTTAGTAGACTAGACTAAGGTTGTGATGTATTTCCCTGTTTGGCAGGCGCTGCCATGGCCCTTTTCCTCCACGCCCCGGGATTACAGCCTGCCTAACTCTTCATGGAGCTCAGAAATGATGCAGTTGTATGAGCACTACAACAGCCAGTGTGAGGTGGAGACAGAAGGTGGAGAGAAACAGAGAGGGCCATGGAGGAGACTGCCAAGCTACAATCGATCCCTTAAGTATGCTACAGGTAAAAGTACAGGGTGTGGTTTCTAGTTTGCTTAAGCAAATGTCTGTGATATGCTTGTGTGACTTCCAGTTTGTTGTTGTTCATGAAGTACTGAACAGTGAGAACAGAGATGGAATTTGAGTTTTTGGCAACAATCAAGGGGTCAAACTTTCTTCTGTTGTATTGTAACAAAATATCCATTTATTGTTTAAAGTGCCCTGTGGAGTTTTCTTGTAAACAAACAAAATTTATGTTTTCATTGCTTGTAACTCACTAGAATGCATTGTGTGTATCTAACACATTGTTAGTCCTCAAGGAGTTTTGAGTGTGTGTCCCTCCTTCATGAAACATTTGCAAAGCAGATTTTTGCTAAATATTTAAAATCCTACATTGTTTACATGAATTTTGCAATCGTCTTCTTTTCCTGCCTTGTGGCCTTGTCACCCGTGTGCACGCTCCTGCATGTATGTGTAAGACAAACACTCATAAATAAGACTACTCCACAAGGGTATCTTTACATGTTGTTGAAGGGCACAGTTTGGTCATGACTAGTTTGAGTGGACATTACTTATCACCTAACTGAATATATGTCTATAGTGGGCTCAAACTTTTTTGAATAATTTGCTGACTTGAACAACCTTTAAAGGCTTCTATTTGCAAAGTGTTGTCAGACTTTAAGCTAAACTGCTTCATGGTTATGCTGCAACTGAAGGTATGACTATCATGAAACTTAAAATGGTTCACACATCCCATAGTATCAGCCTGCCAGTATAACGTATCACCAGCTAAGTCTGCAAATATTCAGTTTCACCATTTCTAAGTTAACATTTAATTTTGAGCTATGCAGCTTTAAGACACACAAATACACAAACGTACTATGAACATGTACAGAGGAAGGTGTGAAATGATCAAACTTCCATGTTTTTCAAAGCATAATAAGATTTTATATTATTATAAATTATATTGTATTTTTTAAACCACAATAAAGTTGGAACTAGGCATGTGCTGATATGAACATTGCAATAATAAATAATATATATGAATAAAACGATATTAATCTTTTTTTAAAATCTTGACATGTCCTGATATTCATTGTTCCATCTTTCATCCCATATATACACACTGGTTTGACATCTGGATCAGATAAAATTGTAATTTGTAACATCTATCTACCATCTGGACCGTAACACTAATTTTTTACTAATCATTAAGAAATATGAAATCTCAAAATAAAAATGTTTGATACCCTTCATCCTCTGCTTGCACCTCCATCTATTTGTTTTTTCCCCTCTGGGCTGCTCTGTTAGCTGCTGACTCTTCACTCATGTGTTTTCCCCTCAGGTGGAGTATATCTCAGTAAGATCATCCAGTCAAAGGCCCGTCTTTTTACCCGGAACATCAAAACTGCAGGGGCAGCATTTGAGTATGTTATGTTTGTTAACAAAGTGGAGCAGAGGTCTGTGTGCATTTTCCAGGCTGGACACCTACTGGAAGGACCACCAGGGTGAGATAACTTTTGGATGTTGTACAAATTTGTGTATAGATGTCTGTGCTTGTTGTGTTTTCACATTCTGCTTCCACCTAACTGTAATCCATACTGAAAACAACGCAGTAATCTTACCTTGAATACACTTTTTTACCATTTGAAAAAATGACTTCATAAAATGTGCTAGTTTTATTTTTTCAAATTTCATCAAACAACACCTTTAAAGTCATTTAGATTTGATGTCTAAGAGGCAGTGTATGTATTTCCAGACATGTCCACGGGGGGGCGATAGCCACTATGCTTGACTCTGTCACTGGGACTCATGCTACTTACCTCTCTGGACCTGTTATGACTGCCAACCTCAACATCAATTACCGCAGGTAAGAATATATTTATATTGACATGCATCAGTAAATTTGTTGCATAAATAGATTTTGTTTATTGTCATATGTAATTCAGCAGAATTCATGTTTGTAGCTCTGTTTAAATATGCATCAAAATGTGAAATGCCTTAGTAGAAATGCTAAATAAGTTTTTAATTGGTTAGTATAATGACAGTAGTTTTCTGTAAATTTTGAACACTCTCTATTCAATATAATAATAATACCCTGATGTTACTGCTATCATCTCATCTCAGTAATGGGTGCATGGGATGAGCCGTCAGGGTCTGTGTGTCTGTGTTGCCTCATTTATGTGGGGTTTAAGGGAATATGATGTGTGCTGTTTAGGTGGTGCGGAGTCCCTGCATACAATTGCACCAGTAGTTGCAATAACAGTGTTACCCTCACAAAGTCAGTCCAAATACTCTGGTTTGTTCATTGTGTTCAATCAAGAGTCGTTAGACATTTGCTTTGGGTTGAATTTCAAAGACTGTGCTCTCCTTAACCCAGATATCAAAATAATGATAATAATAATGCCAGGAAGCAGTACATTAGCGCAAAACATCTTCATCCTGGATGACTACTATAATTCATGGTCAATTTGCCCTAACAAACAGTTGTCTTGTCCCAAGCCCCATCCCACTGGGAAGTACAGTGTTGCTCGAATCCTCCCTGGATAAGAAGGAAGGCAGAAAAACATTTATTTCATGTAAAGTGACCAGCACCGACGGCTCCAAACTGCACACAGAAGCAACAGGTAACGTACATTCATACACATAATGTGTTCATTGGACATGTCGGCCTGAAAACGTATAGTTAGTTTCTGCTCTTCAGGCTTCTGTATTGTCATTATTCTGTTTTTTTTCATGCTCCTCCTGCAGCACTGTTCCTGTCAGTCAATGTCAGCCACCTACTGGGAGTGTAACACTAACACACCAGCACACCACCTACCCAGACACTGGGTGTCAGCAAAATGAGGCCATAACCAATGTGTGTGTGTGAGTATGTGTGAGTGTGTCATTGGTTTGGAGTAGTTTTTTGTTAGTGTGGGTACATAAGAGATTAACTTCTCTAAATATAACATAGCTGTTTTTTGGGGGGGGGGTTTGTTTGTTTTTTTATTAAACCTTAATATTTATGCATCAGCTGGCCAAAATGTTATTACTAACAAACTGTACAGTTTCATGAAGTACCTTTTACTAAACTACCTCTGCTTAGTAACTCATCAACAGTACACATCTAAACATTATTTATCAAACTATGGGTTATTTATTGTAACTTTGCCAATATTTATGGAGATTATTGCTCAAAATGTACTGTACATGAATATTTGGTTTCCTACAATAAAGCCTTACCTAAGGGTATTCTAAATTAAACAAACCATGTCTTTATTTGTTTGTCAACAGAGAATAAAATGGCATTGTTTTCCTTTCTTTTTTTTGTTTACACACTGAGATTTTTGCCTCTGGACTTTCCTAAAAAGACTGGATCATACTGGAAATGCACCTACATTCAAAAGATTTTCTCTTAGTATGATAAAAATGTAAGTTTTTAAAATATTGTACATAGACCACCATAGCACCCTTAACTATATCTAAACCATGTTTTAATTAATCCACTTATCAAACTTGATAGTTTAACTGCTAATGTAACAAACAGTATATTTAGTAAATTACATAAAGTTTAATTGACAGATACTCATATTGCAAAATTTAATAAAAGCCAGGATTTGGTACAAAAAATTGTGTGTTTAAGTAATTTACCAAAGAGCACTGCAGAATGCCCTGTGATGCTTTTTGACACTAATTTAAGCACTTGGAAGATGTATGGATTTTATATATACCTCAGTTTTAGCTGTCACTTTAATAACAGGTGCAATCAGGAGATCTTGTTTTTATAACATTTCAGCTAACAAGACTGAGTTTCATGCTTCGTGCTTAAACATTTTAGTTTACACTTTAATTTGGACAGGCGTAGGCTGTAAACTGTTGCCCCTCCTTGTGGTGGATGTGGTTATATTTTAATATGAAGTGAAGATTTGCCATACATGGTGACTTAAAATATAGACACAAGAGGCTCCTAAACCATCATTTTGGTGAATGTTATCTTTTTAAAATGCTGGTTTTTCTCACTCACTCTGACTCTTTGAGCATGTTTCAACAGTCAGAAATGACTGAGGCCTGCCGCAATAAGCCATAATAAGTAACACTGTCCACATCACAGAGATCTGTTCTGCTCTAGCAGCTACTGCCGACCACGGTGTCAAAAATGTGTGCTTATGACCGAAACCTGAAAGCATATAGAGCAGTATTTTTGATTATACACCTACTGTACTGACTATAGGTTGAGGACACTGGTGCATTCTTTGATCACATCTTAATGTAACGTTAATGTCCCCGCAAACACCTCCTGCTGTTGCCGTTACATTGTGTTAACATGGTGGGTGTAGGAAATAAAGACACCTCACTATTTTAGACTGTCACATGACAACTGTGAAAACATAAAAGCGAAATTTGTGGCATTTTTAAAAATGTTTTTTTTTTTAAAGAGGGCATGGTCGCTTTGTCAAAATGTTACCCACCCAGTCAGCTGAAGCCAAGTTAAGACATTCATGTGTTACTAAAAACTTCCTGCTCTTATTTCTACCTTAACTGTCAGATAACTGAGCCACAATATTTACTTTGAAAGCAAACATTTGAGCAACTGCTAACAAAGTGGCATCTAATGCTGACATTCATCAGACATGGTAATTCATTTTCGCTGGATTCAAGCCTAAAAGGAGCTTAAAATTCATCTGTTATTCCATTAATATTTACTTTTTTTCAGTGAGTGCTTGTTATATTGGTGAATTATTGCTTATAATACTCTTTAGCAATACCATAGCTTTTCTTATCATCACATAAACGGCCTGTGACGTCTGAATGATCGTTGAAATGAATGTGACAGTTACAAAGTAAATTCCTGTTGCATCCTTTTTAAATACAACGTTTTACTTATTAGCAGGTGCTGCTGAGTGAGTTTTGGGTTTTGCAGTAAATTATTGGTTACAAGTATACACACCCTGCCTACATATAGCTGCATTTAACTTCAACTCTCACACAGTTTGGTCTGATGTGTGGTTTCTGAGTGTATGGGCTCATCATAGCATATGCCTGGTGGTCTTCTG
Organism: Thunnus thynnus; assembly: GCF_963924715.1. NCBI lineage: Eukaryota > Metazoa > Chordata > Actinopteri > Scombriformes > Scombridae > Thunnus > Thunnus thynnus. The sequence continues at coordinate 16,317,528 of NC_089526.1, read as the reverse complement.
AGGGCCCCTCACATCTTTAACCTCAGTAAAGTGCAGATGGAAATGCTACCTCAGTGTCGAAAAACCTTTTTTGGTGTGTGTGCGTGTGTTTGTGTGTTGGGTGGGGGATGCAGGACAAATGAACACCAGCAGTTAATTTTTTCTTTTCCCCAGAAGAGTCATGTGGTCAAGTTGGGTTTGAGGAAGGGGGGTTGGGGAGTAGAGGTGTGGGCAGTTTTTTTTAAAACTTTCAGTTAAAGCCACCTGCAACAAGCTATGCAATGATGCACTACCAGAACAGATTTCCAAACTTAAAATTTTAGTATAGTAGGATGTTATATGTTATTATGTTAGTATAGAAAACTGCAATTCTCTCTTTGAAATCTAAATAGCATATTTCACATTTACTATCTATCATCTTTAAACATAAATAATCCTTGATAGGAGGATAGGAATGGAGATCCTGAAAGAATATTACTGTAAGTTGCTTTCTGTCACAAAATAATTCAGCACCGAAATGGTTATTGATTAGTAATTTAAAGACAAATATGAAAATCCATCAAGTAAAAATAGTAGACATTTCTTTTTCAGCTTTGACCTTCAACATCATATCTGTTTTTTGGCTGTTGGTCAGACAAAATGAGCAGTTTAGAGACATGTCTTTTGGCTCTGGAAACCAAAAGTGCACATGTTGTCATTCTTTTTTACCTTTTGTAAATTGTAATATTAATTGAAAACAAAAATTGGGGCCAAAATTATTACAATTGCACTGCCTATTGTACTGGACCCTCCACCAGACACCTGTGGGCCCCTATGATCATCAACACTTTTCACAATAACACAGATGCTGACCCTGCGTTGGGACAATTGTGTAACCTATATTTTCACTTTAAATATAGCCTGACATATTGCAGTAGTGTTAGGGGTATTCAGACTCTCATGTAGAAGTAGCAACACCACATGGTGAAAATACTCAATTACTGTTGAAATTCATGTATTCAAAATGTTCTTTAAGTAAAAGTACTATATTATCAGCAAATGTACTTAAAGTATCAGAGGTAAAAGTACCCATTTTATAGCAGAACCTTCTGTCAAAGCTGTTATTACAGATAATATTATTGTAGATCATAACATTATTATATTATAATCTGAAAAAGTCACCAGTAACTCCAGCAGTCAGAAAATGTAAAAAGCACAATATTTTGCTTCTGAAATGTGGTGGAATGGAAGTATAAAGTCACAGGGAAATACTCAAGTAAAGTACAAGTACCTCAAAAAAGAACATTAGCAAAATGTACTTAAAGGACCAGTGTGCAGGATTTAGTGGCATCTAGTGGTGAGGTTGCAGATTGCAACCAACTGAATACTCCTCCCCCTCCCGTCCCCTTCCAACTGCGAAAAATGAGAAAGGCCCTCTCTAGAGCCAGTGTTTGCTTTGTCTGTTCGGGGCTACTGTAAAAACATGGCGGTTCAACATGGCAGCCTCCGTGGAAGAGGACCTGCTCACCTAATTTTTTTCCTCAGAATGGCAACGTCACTCACCCTACTCTGACTCTGATTGGCTAGTACTCGTTGCCTTCATTGGTTGGGTTGTTTAGGTTTAGGCATGAGGAGTGAGATTGGTTAGGGTAAGAATATCAGGATAAGCCAATCAGAGGCAGAGTAGACCGGGTCATGACTACGCTATCCTGGGAAAAAATATGCAACTCACTCCCTATGTAGATATAAAGGGCTCATTCTAAGGTAACAAAAACAAAACAATTCTTATTTTCAGGTGATTAAACACTAATTAAAACATACTTGTGAACATTACATTCCATTTCTGCCAGTTGATTCTCTTAAATCTTAATTTACAGTCCACCACCGGCATAAGTGCACACATCATCATGTGTGGCTGGACCCGGCGTCTTAAAGCGCCTTTACCACACTGATGTAAACCGAGAAGACATATCGATTATTCATCGTTTTCTTTGTGTCTGTTTTTAAACCTACATCAATTAAAATGAGGCTTTGCATAGCCCACTATTATCAGAGGTATACCTCTGCTTATATTGAGTACACATAACTTTGCAGGTGGTTTTAACAAACCAATAAAATCACTCCAGTCAATAGAAAGAGATTTTTCTAAAACGTGCTTCCTTTCCTAAATGTCACGGGATAAAACTGGAATTCAGTCTCTCCTCTATGCATTGTATTTTCTCGATTAGTGTGGCGGAAATTTGTGGCAGCAACATGGGATTATATTTCTCAACTGAGCACTACAAAGCAAAACCCGATCCGCTGCTATTACGTAACAGCCGGTGACATAACTCTCTCCAGCCTGGGACGGTCAGGGCGCACAGAGAGCGCGGGGACGGGAGGGGGAGGGGGGTTGGGGGACCGGAGCGCACGGCTTGTGAACGGCCGGCCGGTCCAGCTGCACTCTCTCCTCTCAGCTGCCTCGGGGGGGGGAATTGAATTATTTCAAAACAACCACGGCAAGAGGAGGTGTACTGTTGAACGAGGGAGCCTGATTGAGAGGGTAAGAAGATGATGGTCGACTTTTGGGACCCGCTGTAAGGACAGAAAGGAGGCGAGATGGCAGTGCATGTCTTCAAATGCCTGCGCCGGCCCGGGCGCTAGAACAACAGGTAGTATGGGTTTTGTCAAATTACCTACTGAGTCAAATGGCGGCAGGTAGAGTTCAAAACCGACTAATTTAGCAGGCATCTGTGGTTTTGTGTGTGTGTGTGCGCGTGCGTGTGTGTGTGTGTGTGTGTGTGTTTGTGTTTGTGTGTGTGTGTTTGTGTTTGAGTGAGAGGTAGTGTGTTTGTAGGGCCACACAGTGTTTGGACAGGAGAGTTATGGAATATGAGGAGCCCGACGTGCCCCCAGCTGACACCCCCATCAAAAGAGGTAAGAGGATCCATCAGTGAGGTTTTACTCTGCACATTACATTTTGCTGTAGCATGTGTGGGCCACTTGAACTGTAATGTCTTTGCAAGCAGAGGGCTTTTGCAGGACTATGTAATAGTTTTGGCTGATTTATTTTTAGGTTTCTATTTAAAATGTTATTTTGTGTCTTTATCTTCCTCTCCCTTTTAGATAAAGTAAGCCATGCTCTTATCTCCCAGCATGCCATTCTCTGCCCACTCCCACCCACATCTATCCTTTCCTAGCTCACTCTTTATCTCATTCTGCTCACCTTTTGTGCACCAGACCTTCACTGTGTTTCTCTCAGCCAGTGTTCAATAGTATCTTCTTTCCCTCCACTCTCATCCATCTTTACTCCATTAACCCACCTCATCCCCTTTAACTGCGACGTGGTTAAGGTGTTGTGTGAGCGGGTAAGAATGGCAGTAAGCCGGAGTAATCCTGGGGATTAGCTCTTATTTTGCTTCTGTTTTTGGTCAATGCTTTTCTATTCAAAGCCTCTCCCCAGCTAAAATCAAACCGTTGGCAGTCATTTGAGATAAGACACCTTGTCCCTCTGCCACAGAAACCCACTGTGCACCTTGTCTACAATTGTCCTAGCATGACATCACAGTTTGCTAAAGTTTTAAGTGTCTGGCTGAATCAGTGTTGACTATTCAATCAACATTGTCACTCATGGCTCTGTTCAACGGATGTGATGTGCAGAGTGAAGAGTTTATTATGTGGTTCATGGTAGAATAATACTCCCATTACTAGTGAAAGTCCTGCATTTTAACTGCACTTAAATTTCATGTTCACAAAAAACATCCACTTATCCTACTGCACTAAACCATGCAGATAGTTTCGGTTTTATTTGACGCTTTTGAGCGCTGAAAAATGACTTCAGCAAAAGTCAACAGTCACGTCTCTCTCCGGAAATGATTTCCTGGGTACTGTAGATAACCTACAGACCTAATTGTCAACAGTTTCAATCGGGAACTAATTTTCACCAGTGACGTAAAAGGGTGAAAACTGCCAGCAGCAGAAGTAAATTTAGTAGTATTATATATACGGTATATAAAGAGATATTAACAGAAAGGACAAGAACAAAAGCAGACAATGTTAAGTACTTATCATAAGTGTATCTGTTAGTTATGTGTACACAAATGTGGTATTAATTGGTAGAGTTTTGATGCAGAAAGAAAGGTGCTGTAAGATTAAAAGTAAAGTAAATTTTAATTTTTAGGTACAGTAGAGTTAATCTCAAACACAATCACAGCTGTTTCCTGCATCATATTGTGCTATTAACAAGCCAAGACATCCTCAATTATATACACTGTAGACAAATATAGACCAGTTTTATACCACAGTTCATCTTAAAAGTAAAAAGCAACATCAGCTAACTAATCAGGTAATGGAACTGCTGTGATGATGTTTTTTTAGTCTGGTTAAAGTTTGAGTGTGGTTGTATAGTTTTTCATACTGCTGAGAAGGCTCCACTTAAGGCGATGAGTGTCTTGGTTTTAGTGGCTGTTGTGGGTGTTTTGTCATTTTTCTCGAGTACTGGGTTTTACTTTCTGGTACTGCTATGCATTGCTTTTTCTCCTTTCTGCGGGGAAAAATTTAGCTCCTGTTCATCATTTGATAGAAAATGTCTGTGGTGTCCCTCAGGGATCTATTGTTGGCCCGTTCCTCTTTTCCATTTGTTGCAGTATTGACACCCAGCAATATCTTTGTAAACAAAGATTTTTAATTTAAATGTATCATTATTAGACCCAAAAGACCTTGGTTTTTCTACTAATGTATTTTGAAATTCTTAAGTCATTTTTAAATCATTCACTCTGTCAGTAAAAACACAACAAACACAACAAAAAAACAAAGACATACAAACAAACGGAGAAACTTAACTAGTAAGAACATTAACAAGTCCCACGTAGAAAGCCCCCTCCCCTGATTACATCTGGGCTATAGATCAAGGGCCTCCATAATCTGACCCCACACTTTCTGGAACTGCTAGATAGGGATTTTCTAGATAGTTTGTATTGTTATGTATGTCTACAACAAGAAAAATACATTTTTAACCATAGTGAAACTGTTGACCAGGCTTTGATTTTGTCACACCTCGACTATTCTGAGTCCTTTTTTATCCGCATTTAAGCGTCACCTCACCTCACAAATTTATGGTGTTTTTTTGTTGTTGTTGTTTAGTTTAGTTTTTTTATGAGTCAGTGCTGCTGATTTATGAACCCAAGATCCTCAGGAAGCTCTTTTAGCACAAAATATTTAGTGTAATTGCACATGTTGGTCAACAACTTACTGTAATCCAACTAATGTGTAAAATATTCTTCATCAGTGTTGCTTTTAAATGAATTTATACACTTTATATTCAGTATTCAGTATCACATTCAGTATCACAAGTATTCAGTGTTTGTTTTCATATTTTATTATTGTATTTTTAGTTATTTTGTAAATTACATACATTGCATACATTTGCTTTTTAATTTACTTACTTATGTTTACTATTTATCCCAGCCAACATAAACGTATTAAAAAAAACACCATCTGCCTTCATTTTACATACTCTGTGTTTACACTGGCACACGAGTTGAAGAGTACGGTGATGTTAATGAAGTAGCTTGTCTGACTTTAATATATTTCTTTTATTTTGTATCTGGTGCTGTGCTTTATATTCAGGCAAAGTTCTTGGCCTACTCTCTTGTGTTCAGTGGTCTTCGGTGCTGTTATGTAATGCAGCAACTGTCACTTCAGCAGTCAGCTTAGATGTCAGAGTGTAGAGATGAAAGTGCAAGTAGGACTGATGAGTTGTGTTGATGTTTGTGTCTCTGCAATCACCCGTAGTGCTTGATGGTCACGTACAGTGATTGTGTGTTTGTATGGTGGTCAGTTTACGAATTTGCTGACAGGTGTGTGTTGCTAAATATCTACATTGCTGTATCACTTGTTTGGACAGAAGCCGATATTGTTGTTGATTGCGCTATATACCTTTTTCCTGTCACATGCACTAACAACATCTGTTTATTATTCTGTGTAAGGATCACTTTTAATAATTCAAAATTAAATTGTTCATTGTATTTCACGAATAACAGTGACGGCCCTAAAATTCAAAGTGTGTTTCAGGTGACTCTAAATAACGGGCTTATTTCTGTTGATAAAAGTGTGTAATTTACCAATCAACCAAACCAGGAATTCAACAGATAAAGAATATATTACAAATTATTTTAATATATTTTGTAAAGAAACTGTTGTACATTTCTAAAACTAAACGGAGGACAATCAGTCTTAACTCTCCTGGCTGAATCTCATGTAATGTAATGCTTATGTAATTATTTAACATATTAATATTGCTGTATAATCCTCAAGCCCACTGAAACATTTAAAACCCATCAAAGAATTTAAAAAGGCAAAAGTTAGTTCTGAAAAGTTCCTTTTTAACTATGATATAATTTAATTGATCATAAATCTTTTCTGTTTTATTTAGAAATCACCTTAAAACTCTTGTTCAGTTAGTGTTGAAATTTCTAAATTTTCCGCGTGTGTGTACACTGCTCTGCTTTCATTCCATGCTTTCTGCTTATGAAGCAAAACTGATTTGATGAGGGGAGGAAAACAGTGGAAACCACAGAGGGCCTGATCAGGCGCCAGACAAAGACCGGCTAGCGCTACGTCTTCCATTGATACTTATCTCCCCTGCCTTCAGACCTCTCTGTCTCTCTCTCACACACACGCACACAGATACAACTCCAGAAATAAACACCTTGGTTCAGAACCGACCCTCCACGCATTTACTCACACTCATTGCGATTCAGACTTTCTCACAATTGTGGTCGAACAGGCAGACAAAAAAGAAGACCTGTTGCTTCACAGACACCCACCTTCCTTTACCTTTATCTTCTGTGTGTGTGTGTGTATGTGTGGCGTGAGTGTGTATGTACGTGCACCAAAGAGTCACACCAACATAACATACACACAGCGGTGTAAATAAGAATCCTATTAACACTAGGCTTCTTATCTGTCCACAGTCCTTTTGTACATTGGAAAAAATAAGTACTGCGTTTTAAAAAACCCAAAACACCAAACTGCCACCATGAGGAGTTTTTCACTGTTGAGTGTTTTAGCTCTAGTTTAACTTTAAGCCTGGGTTAGTTTCTGACACACTTCATGCTAATTCATTTTCGGGATCTCACATATGTTAGATAACTGCGGTGTAACATCCTCATTTGCATCTGAAGTTATATCATACATTTGATTCTCACAGTGAACCGCATTAAGCATCATGATTTCACTGCTAAATAAGCTAAATAAGAAACAAATACACCATTACAAGTAAAAGTCCTGCATTCAAAATTGTATTTAAGTAAAAGTAGAGTAAAAGTATTGGCAAAAAACTTTACTTACTTTTCAAATTCTCCAAAGTAAACATACTCCTAAAGCAGAACTTCCCCCGGTTAGTGTCATATTATTAAATTATTGGATCATTTCATGTACTGTAAGTAGTACTTACGGAGCCACTTTTTTTAATTCTGTTTTATACTGTAACTCCAGCTGTCAGATTAATATAGTAAAGTAGAAGTACAAAGTTGTAGAAAATGGAAATACTCAAGTAACGTACAAAACCTTTCGTTCAGGTTTCCACTTTTAATATTTGATGCAAAATTGGATCAATCAGAAAAAGTTTAAAGTCTGAAGTTGCGATTTTACACTTACGCCAAAGCTTATTTTACAGTATTAAAGACTGATTCAATGTTTGAGCTTCAATGAGCCGAAACTAGTTTTGGTAGCTCTGTAACAGATCTCACATAAGCGTGTTTCCACCAGACACATCTGAGGTGTGTGTACAGTTTGAAGTACACACTACAAAGGCTGATGTTCTTATTTGTTTTGACATTTAATTACGTCTCTACTTGATTGGATGACTGTTGAGTATGTTCACATACATATATATGTGTTTTTCAGTTTTATGGTTTGGTGACATGACTCAATTCTGAGCTCCCTTTGATGAATCTGAATCATGTTTCAGAAGTACAAATTATACTTAAATACAGTACTTGAGTAAATGTTCTTATTATTAAATGTACTGTAGTTATTTTCCAACACTGGCAGGTTTTAAAAACCAGGTTGAAACGTTAAAAGCAGCGCTAACCATACAGTGTTTAGGGGTTCGGTGTGTGGTTTTGGTTTAACCTGAGTTTAAGTCTAATGTGCTAAGCTCATGAGTACATTACAGGCTGTGTTTGTTCACCTGGATGCTCATCTTAACTTGTAGGAGAACGTACAGTAAATGTTTGTTCAGTTTTGATTCACTAACTTCATCTTTTCTCCCACAGACGGAGCCGTGTCCAAGAAGACTCATTTGAGTAAGTGCTTCATGAAATACTGTATCTGTTCGTGTTGGCGTGTGTGTGTGTGTGTATGCATGTGTGTTTGTATGTGGTGATGACATTGCTTGTGTTTGTGCTAGATATTTGTGCATGCATTGCGGTTAACTTCGTAGTTAGTGAACATACAACATTGCACCTGTACAGCAACACACACACACACACACACACACACACACATACGATGTGGTGTGGAGTTGGGCCATTAGCAACACAGTGTGTGCTGTGTGTTGCACCTGTGCTGCCCCCCTCACACACACACACACACACACACACAAAAACACATATATACCACATACACACAGTGATGAAAATACCAACTACTATGGCTTTGGCACTTTGGCATCTGAATGCAGATGACAGTGATAACATCTCATCTTTTTTTAACTTCTCTGGTTTAACACTTTCTGCCACAACTTTAAAACACCTGGGTGTGTTATCAAGTGTTAAGATGCTGTGCGTAACCTCCATGTTAGGTGGTGTGATGATAAGCAAATTGAGCATTAGCAATAAGGGTTTTACTGGTCTTTGCTTGTGAGTGAGCGCACGTGTATGTACAGTAAATTCGGCGTCCTGTACAGCTGCACAACAGAGAAATCATTCAGAATTTTGCTTTGGAGTTTAGCAGAAAGGAAGCGGGACAGGATACAGAGCAATGGGGGTCTTGTGTCGTTTTGTGCATCAGTCAGGTGCTATAGATGGAGGGATGATAGATGAGAGTACTGAGGAACACAAGGGTTGATTGTAACTAAGTAAATTTACTCCAGTACTGTACCGCACAATTTTGAGGTACCTTTACTGCACTTAAGTATTTACATTTTCTGCATTTCAGAGGCAAATATTGTACTTTTTACACCGTTACATGTATCTAACAGATACAGTTACTAGTTACTTTGGAGAGGAAGATTTTAAATACATAAATTAAGACCAGTTCATAAAATATGGATTGTTACAGACTAAACTACCCAGCAGTATATAGAGCTCAACATCAACCAGCTTTATTATTAAAATGCTGAATACACCTAAATTCATCAGTAATAATAATCCAGTAATATATTAAAACACTAAACACTAACAGGTGCCATTCTTTTACTTTTGCCGTAAGTACATTTTGCTCCTAATATACTTTCACATATCTGCCTCTAGATTATGAATACAGGACTTAAGAGAGTATTTGAATAGTTTGGTATCGCTACTTTTACTCAAGTAAAAGATCTCAATACTTCTTGCCAGAACTTGATGGAAGATCTGCAAACTAAACCGTAAAAAAAGAGTCAATCATAGAAATCATAGAAAGAAGGAAAGATGTTGGAAAAAGAAAAAAATGATTCTTTAATTGATATATTTATTTTTATTTTTTATTTTTTACTGTCAGTGCAAAGAAACACCTGTGTGAAACAAAAGCATCAATAGGACACCTTTTAAAAATCAAACCTGAAGTGTGAGTTTGAGGACAGTGAAGAAATCAAATCTTACTCTACTGAAAATCTTTTGAAACTTACATGTGTTTTTTCTGCCTCCCCATTTATTCCCGCTGACAGTGGTTTTAGTAAAATTCTCAGGGAGTCTTAAAGGTGCGAGACACTATAAAGCTTTTTTTTTTAGACGTGTGGTACAGAGTGAGGGGGTGACAGATAACAACAAAGGTATAAGGAAAAAGTACCTTGAGAAAAAAAAGCCAGGCCAGGGGACTGCCCCCCCCTTTCTTTGTCTCTCTCTCTCTCTCTCACTCTCACTCTCTCTCCCTGTCTCACACACACACACCTATACACAAGCACACACACACACACACACACACACACACACACACACTAACAAGGAAGGTGAGGCAGTGACTGACACTCAAAAGTCTCAATATGTGTGCTGAAGCTGCAGTGAGCACCCGACCCGGCTTGCTAAAGGACGATCAAAAAAACAGAAGGTTGAAAGAATAGGTGGTGCGAAAGAAAAGTGTGCGTCAGGAAAATAGACAAGAGTGAGACGAAAAGTGAGTTTGCGAAAGTGGGACAAACGTCTGAGACGAGTGGAGGAGTGAGGATGATGCGAGGTAGGGATGAAGTTCTTTGGTGGCTGAGGTGTGAGCATGTGTGTGTGTGTGTGAGAAAGTGAGTGTGTGTGGGCAGTACAATCAGATGTTTTATCAATAAGATCAATTTAATCTTTTTTGGTCATTGTTACTCTTCATGCCGCTCTGACATTATGATCTACGGTTGTAAAAGTTATGTCATGGCTGCGACCTGATGCTTCTGATTGTGTACGATATTGTTGTCAAGAAGTCTAATATCACGTTTAGCTTTTAATTAGCTGTATTTCTTGAGCTTTTATCAAATCCTTGACATAACTTAATATTCATGTAAACTCACATCAACTTTGTTGAACTTGATCTGGCTGTGTTTTTGTAAAGATTACCACTTTTAACATTTGACGCAACATTAGCTCAAACAGACTCTGCATTCACAATATTACACTTCTGTCTAGTTTATTTTGCGATTTTAACATTTTACTTAATGTTTGAGCTTTAATGAGCTGAATATATTTGTGGCAGCTGTGTAACAGATCTCACACAAACGTATTTCCACCAGTCACACGTGAGACGTGGCTATGGCTAGTTTAAAGTACCCGCTACGAAGGCAGACATTCTTATTTGTTTTGAAATGTTACTGGGTGTCTGCAGTGTGCTTGATTGGATGACTGTTGGGTACGTTCACATAGATGTATGTGTTTCAGTTTTATGGTTTGGTAATATGACTCAATCATGAAATCCCTTTGATGAATTTGAGATTTGAATCATGTCTCAAATATTTCTGCCCACTCTCACACTCCCACATATACAGTGCATCTCGGGAAAGTAGCAGAGCTGGTTTTAGGGGGCGAGAATTAGAGTACAGTTAGTTGTAAGTGTAATTTTTCTACTCTTTTTTTAAAAAGTTGCGTATGTGTTTAGTTCATCTGCAGAATACATATTGTTTAAAGTCATCATGTTTCCTTAGTCAGCAATCATGAAAGCAATCATTAGATATGAAATCTGAAACATTTGAGATGTTCAACACCCTTTTGCAAAAACTTCCATAAAACAAAACCAAATACAAACCAACGTAAAAACGAAAGAGACAGGAAAACAGGATGCTTCACAACCGCAGTGCATCAGTTCGAATGGACCGACTCCACACACAGACAGGATGCAGAGGAAATGCTGATACTATTGTGATCATGAAAATGATCATATATGTGATTAATTGCACAAAATACAAAAAGTACCTCAGACATATGGCGAGAAGAAGAAGCAAAAACACAACTTATGAGAAATAATTAATGTTGCAAAGTTGCTTACCCACTCCCTCTTTTGCAAAATGCACACTCACACACACACACACACACACAAGGAGAGATGCGTGCGCACACACACACACACACAGACATCTGCAGCTGCTTTTTAGATGGCGCCTAGATGCAGCATATCTCAGCCCTGCAGCTGTATGTGGATACTGTGAGAAGAGGGTTACTTAATAATTGTGTCTTCACTAGAGCTCTGATAATACACACTCACAGTCAAAATTTACACACACACACACATATTTCATATGGTTTTGTTGTGTTCGGGGGATTCCTGTGTAGATTCTTACTCAGTTTCTTTATCAGAAAGGATTTCCTTGTTCCTCTGTGTGCAGAAGCCTGCGCAGCACTTCCAAAGCAGCAAAGCGGTTGGCTTTAGATCAAAGCACACAAAATCGCAGGTGACACATTCCCCCCAAAAATATGGTAAATGCAATACAACAGTTGAGCTGATTCATACCCTTTGTGACTGTCAAAACATTACCTCCTTCAAAAACCTCCAAATTCAGACTTCACATCAAAGTAAAATATGGTAAATCTGATGCTAATTGCCATTCAGATCAGCTTTGATCGTTTCTCTTTTCCTCAGATAAGGTTTTGTAGGTAATTTTTTCCTGCTTTGTTGTTGTCAAATAATGAATGAAGTAGAAACTCAGTAGTGAAGGAGTTCTCACAGTTATCTAATAAACACCACAGTTTGATTCTCAAACATAAAGATATTAACACGTGTAGACTTCAGCTTTGAAATATATTTAACAAGAAATGTTTATTAACCAAATATTTCATACACAAAAGTGGTGTGAAATACTTCTTATTAAAATATACCAGTTTGTCATTACTGGCAATTATTTTTATATTATCGGATGATGAATACTATTTTCTTTCTGCTTGTTTCTTTTTTATTTCTGCTCTTGGTTTTAAAGATCTTTAAATATAGATTTGTATTTGTGTTTTGACGTAGCCCTAAATCATCGCTCCTCTTATTCAGACAGACAAATTTTAAAAAGTTTTTTTAAACTCCTGTTCGCACGGCAGAACCAGTGAATCTGAAGTTGGATGTGATATAATATATAGTAAAATATTAATAAAATAGTAAAAGTACATAATAGAATAATATTTATAGTAAATATGTATTTTATTTATTGTATTTTTAAATGCAAATGCACAAGAGTACCATGTATTACATGTAATATTATTATTACATTTAATATTTCATGTTAACAAGGTATCGTATAAGGTATGGCAATATACTTCACCATATTTTTGCCCACATACCTTTTGATACAATAGCAAATATTGGGTGGTTATCATTTCATAATTTTTTTCATTACCCAAGTGAAGTATGATCTTTCAAAATATAAAAAAAATATTTTAAACTTCTTGCCGCAGCAAGATACTAAATTAAAATCTTTACAGTATAACTGATATAAGTCTACAGTACATTTCGACAAAGTTCACGTTGTACATTAACAAAAATAGCTTTTATTTATTATTCACTGTAATAATAATTACAGTTTGTGTCATTTAAAATCTTAAGTGATGAGAACATTTAATTTGCAGTGCTGTTGTACATAAATAAAATGATCAAAATTATGTGTAATCTTCCTGTTTTGGGACTGATTGGTTAGCAATGTGTGTGTGTTTGCGTGTATGTGTGTGTGTGTGTATGTGTGTGTGTGTGTGTATGTGTATGTGTATGTATGTGTGTGTGTGGGTATGAGGTGTGTATACAAACTTTGTTAGCACTCTTGCTTGCGTATGTACCAAAGGTAAGCTTCCCGTCAGAGGAAAGTTGAGGTTTTCTGTCCGTTTACAGTGCAAAGAACAGACCGCTGACAAGGTGACTTTGGGCAGAGACTGATGAGCTGAGAGTGGTAATCTGTACCGTCCACCCCCCCACAGACGCCCCACATACATACACACACACAAACACACACACAGACTCCCCTGGGTGTCACGCAGAAGTTGCAAGAGCACTGAAATAAACTCTTTTTAGGTTTAAATCCTGAGATCAACTCATTCCTTCCTTTTTTTTTTTTTTTTTAAATTTCTTCAATATTTGGCATTTTGCAATATTTCCTTTTTCCCTCCAGATGTTTCTAAGTATATTTCAATTTTACGTTTCCCTTACACCCCCTATATTTAAGGTGATACAAATTCATGACTCGTTTTCACCCGTTCAGGTGTGTTAAGTTTGTATTAGAAAGCTTAGACAGTTCAATAGGAAGTCAGAAGACTCAGTGAGACACTTGCAACTATTGGTTCATGATTCTTTTTTGCTGTGGTAGAGTGTTGTTTCCGACATTTGTAGGACGACACTGACAAATGTGCTTTTTAGCTGGTAACGTGTTACTCATTGATAACTCTGAATACTGATTGAAAGAAGGAAATCAGATCTCTGTGTAGCAGTGTCTTTGTATACTTTGTATGCGGAAGCGTGGGAGGTGGCACTCTTTTATTTTGACTGACAAACCAGAATATTTCCGTCACTGCACATCTACTACACTCAAACCTCTTGTTAACATCATGTTGCACATAATACATTTGTTTAGGAGCTGGATTGGTTAATTTATTTCACTTCATTATAGATATGTTAATATTTGTGTGTGTGTGTGTGTGTGTGTATGCTGGTTTCATACTTACTTGGACACAGAAAAAATATAAAATGTACAGTTAATCCCCTTTTTACTGATTATTACTGAATATCATGCACATAAGCAGTAAAAATATCTTTCCACTCAGTAACCTTATTAATTGTGCTGCTCTGAGCGGTTGAGTAGGCCTGCTACATGAAGCAAAATAAGCTTTAATATTAAGGTATTTGCCAGTAAAAAGTGCTATTTTAGATTCATTGTACATTTACTTGTAAAACAAGCTCTGTTCACAAGGTATAATAATCCCTTCTGTCACAGAAAAATATACTAATGGAAAAAATAAAGGCGGTTTGTTCAGTATTTTTATCTCTCCATCACACACAGTAGGAGATGCTGGGTTTGATTGGTCTAGGCCTGTGGCTGGAGATAACAAGGTGAGACAAAAAAAGCTCACATAAGCCGGTGATTGTAAAGGATTCCTCAATGTTTATCCTGTGAAGTTAATTTCCTCTTACAGCTACTGTTGTCTTAATACTCTCAGGTTATCAAAGGCAGATCTTTGACAGGTGGCGGGTAGGCACTTTAGTTTAGCATTTAATTTCACCAGGTGACACTCTAGTGTGTTATACTGTAGATTCAGTCGTCAGAGCTGCGATTGTATGGAAAGTTGTTGGAGGAGCAGTATTTGTGTGTGTGTGTGTGTGTGTGTGTGTGTATGAACAGTGAAAGGTTGTGGGTCACGGTGGATTTCCTGTTGTTTGAGGTTGACAATCAGAACTGAAATAGCGACGAGACCACTGATGTTCTCTTCGCCTATCCTGCACTGCCGATAGACATGCAATCGCAGTCGCAGCTCAGGAACATTAATTTATGAAATAAATGACGATATTAAGCTCGCAAATAAATAATTCTGATGAGTGGTTTATTTCACCAAATCATCCACGTGTTGTTTACAGTGCCAGCATCTTGTCTAATCCATGAATTACTCTAATGATCCTTATCATGGTGAATCTCGAGATGAATCGCCTGTATTAGTTACAGCTACATTCTTACCAGTTTTTTAGTGTGTGTTTCTGCATTATCTTATTGTAGATGCATGCTTCTACTGTACATATGTCTGTAGTTAAAAAGTGCATTTGTCCTCCTCGGGAACCTTCAGGTGATCCCTGTAGCACCAGATAAAGAGGGCACACACTGACACACTAACACACACTTGAGAAAAAATCTGACACAGTTATGCACGGAAACGCAAATACTAAAAAAGCATCAACAAAGAGACGTAAGAGCTCGTCATTGCATTTGTGGAAGGAAGAGAGAAGATAATGAGAATAGATAAAAGGGAGGTTATTTAGTGTTTGAAAAGGAAAGACAATACTGCTTGCTCTGCTTTCTGAATGTGCTTCATCATCATTCAGTGTCACGGTCAATACATGATGCACGGTTCCTTATCTTTTTATCTGAGATTTGTTTCAAGATATGTACAACTGTTCCCACGTGTGAACAAGGTTCTGTATTTATGGTGCTTTAATAAATCAGATGAGCTCTGATTCTGGGAAGAAAAAAAAATCACCACTAAGCAAAAGACTGATGGGTTTGAGAGCTTACAGAGATCAGGGGCATGGGGGGAGGTGAGAAGGGGATGGCCATTACTGGCAGTGATGAAGGAGAGTGAGTGCATTACTGGCAGCTGTGTCCTTTATGAGCGAGACAGAGAAGGATTCACAAAGAAAGAAATGACATGAAAGAGGGACAGTCACAGCGAAAGAGAAGCCAGTCAACCACTTGAAAGGACTCTGAGGTTGACACCTTCACATTCTCTGCCTTTCTCCATATTCCATGTCCTCAGAAGACTTTTGTTGTATTTGATGTTATTTTGTACATTATTATTAAGGCAAGAGGTGCTCGAGAGGAAAAAACCTTTGGTTTACTCTGGTCACACAACAGTTGATAGATGTTTGAGGGAAAGTACAGCATAAGACAAGTTCTCACGGTGGGAATCACTTTCCAGTTTACTTCTTTGGGTGAAAATATGCCATGTCACAATGATGGTAGTTGGCAAATGTAACTATAGAGTGTAAGATTGATGTTTTATTGGGTCTTAAAATGATTTACAAGTGACAAAAAATCAGAAATTCTTTAATATTATTCAAACATAATTTTATTGAAATTATTCCGTGCTGCCGTGTGCGTTCAGTGTTTGTGTGAAGAAAGGAATCTGAGTTCATGAGTTCATATTAAAGTAACTTCATGTAGATTAATCTACATTATGATATCATACAACGATTAGGCTTTTTTACCTGTTTTTTTTTCAGTACACATTATTATTTGGTCAGTTGCCCTGGATTGTGTCATTTTGACATTTTAGCTTTTCACAGCATGTTCAGCTGCTGCATGAAGAATAGTTACGATACTGAAGGTTCATTAGCTTTGAATTTTACTTCTTGTTTGCTTGCTTGTGTAGCTCATCGCTGCTCATTCTTGGATCAGTTTTGTTTTGTCCCTCTTGGTCTATTGTCTGAGTGAAAATGCAGAAGAGGGCTGCATTTGAAAATGTTAACATAACAGCTTTTACTTCTGTGTTTGTTCAGCCCAAATTGAAGTTATCCCATGCAAGATCTGCGGTGACAAGTCCTCTGGAGTGCATTATGGAGTTATCACCTGTGAGGGCTGCAAGGTGAGATGACAGCATCAGACACACACATATCTTGTACATGTACAGACATATTACTTATCATGACTTCTCAATATTAAAGGAGCATTTTGACATGTTGGGAAATAAGATTCACTTTCTTGCAGAGATTTACATGACAAGATTGCTACCACTTTCATGTCTGTCTGTTCAATATGAAGCTACAAGTCAGCAGGTGGTTAATTTATCATAACAAAATTCAACTACCAGCACCTCTAAAACTCACTAATTAACTTGTAATATCTTGTTTGATGTCTTGTACAAAAACCGAAGTGTAAAAAACGCCACATAGTTGCTGGAGCCAGGCTAGCCGTTTCCTCCTGAGACAGTAAATTAAGTTAAACGGCTGCTAGCTCCCATTGAACAGACAGATATGAGTGTTATCAATCTAACGCTCTGTAAGAAAGCAGGGTATTTCCCCAAATGTCAAACTATTCATTTAACCATTAGATCGCTAGACCGATCTATTGGCTGATATTAACTTATTGCAGATATTTCGCCATAATTTTTTTAAGTTACAAGAAATGTCAGCATTGAAATGTCAAAGATTTTTTTGATGTAGTCTAGAAACTCTCTTTCAACTGTAAAATGTCTTGCTCACTACATAACTTGGTCACATCTTTAAAAAATGCATTTATTTACTAGCCAATATGCTGTTATCAGATTTTTGCAAGTCTCAAGTATCAATATTGGTATCTGCCTTAAAAATCCTGTATTTTTCAAACTCTGTTAATCATGTGGTACCCATGCCTCAGGGATTTTTCCGGCGTAGCCAGCTGCCCACCGTATCCTACTCCTGCTCCAGGCAGAGTAACTGTCAGATCGACCGGGCCAGCCGCAACCGCTGCCAACACTGCCGTCTGCAGAAGTGCTTAGCGCAGGGCATGAGCAGAGATGGTGAGGCACGAGCACAGCCACGCTGACAGACACACAGACCCACCATATTCTTCATTCACATTCATTTGCTTATTTTCATGGGTTTTATATTTGTCCCCCTTCAGCGGTGAAGTTTGGACGGATGTCTAAGCGCCAGCGGGACTCTCTGATTGCTGAAGTGGAGAGGCACCGACAGCAACAGCAGCAGCAGCAACAGCAGCAGCTTCAGGCAGACGCTCAGTCTGTTTTGTCCTACCCCAACAAGGCCCGTCAAGACCGCTCTCCGCAGCTCCTTCAGCCCATGGCTTCAGCCTACACCTTCACTGGGGAGGCTGGACTTCTGTCCTACACTACTGAAGTTCACCCTTACCTGATGTGCTCCCCGAACGACTCGCAGGTGTCAGACATGATCTATCGAAGCTCCGGTGTCTCTCCCTCATCTAGATCCCAGGGGAGGGGGGACAACAGCGGAAACTCTGACGTAAGAGGTGAGGCGTTAGTGTGTGTGTGTGTGTATGCACTTCATTTTGTGCAACTCCCTTTGTCCTCATCTTCTTATTTCTTATTTGTCTCTCACTTCTATTCCTCATGTCAGTATTTGACTCCAGACAGCCACCTCATGATCTGATGGCGATTCATCCTTACAACCCACTGGAGGATCCTTACAGCCTCTATCCTCACTCTCTGCGTAATATAGGTGAGCAAATGGCACAGATTGCCAACATGTACTTTTAACTAAAAGTGTGTTGTAATATTTATGAGTGCTTCTACTTTTTTCAGATGAGCTGTGTGCCAGCATTGTGCGTTCCCACAGAGAGACCTGCCAGTACAGAGTGGAGGAGCTGCAAGCTCTCAGATGGAAACTGTTCAGCAGGGAGGAGATCCAAGCCTACCAGAGCAAAGTAACCTGATTTCTGTCTCATATGCTGGTTATTCTCAGGTCTCTTCTTGCATTTGTGTGAACTTATTCAGACAGTCTCAAAACAAGTTGCAGTTTGGAGGGCTTGAAGCTGAGGCTACTTTTATGTTTGATGAATCAAACAGAAAACTGAGAAAACTTCATCATTTTCCCCTCCTCCTCTTCTCCCTCAGATCACACAGGAAGCTTATGCTTGATTCAAATTTTTACGTTTTTTTTACCCTGCAAAAACTTTTTCAGCAGGGCATCTGTTATAATATATAATTTTCTATAACATTTAAGCCCTTTTTGGATGATTTGATTGTCATATTGCAAACTCATTCTTGTGTCTTCCTCCTTTCTATTTTCTCCCTCCCAGTCAGTGGATGAGATGTGGCAGCACTGTGCCATTCGACTGACTGATGCCGTGCAGTATGTGGTGGAGTTTGCAAAACACATCCCAGGTTTCCGTATGTTGAGTCAGAACGACCAGATTGCTCTTCTTAAGACTGGTGAGTTTATCTGTCACTGACAAGAGGAGAACATCAACTTCACTCACAACCTTGAATTTCTCTTTCCTTCTTTTTACTGATACATGTTTTCTTCTTTTTCTTTTTCGCTCAGGTTCTATGGAGGTGGTTCTGGTGAGGATGAGTCGGTTCTTCAACACAGAGAACAACACTGTCTTCTTTGATGGGAAATTTGCTGGAACTGAAGTCTTCAAGTCTTTGGGTGAGGATGTGGCTCTACACAGAAGCGCTACTCAAACCATCTGTGTACATAAATATAGTGACTTATCAACGCTCTGTGGTGTCTTCTCTTGCAGCATGTGGCGATTTAATCGCAGCAGTGTTTGACTTTGCTCATGGCATGTGTGCTTTAAAGCTCACTGAGCAGCAGATTGCTCTCTTCAGTGCTCTGGTGCTGATCAATGCAGGTGAGATCTTTTTTTTATTGAGACAAATAATATATACAACATAAATTATACATACATACAGTACATTTACACACATGTATCTGGGGGGTCACATGTAATATGGCCAAAACCACCTCCGGGCCGCCAGTCTAAACACATCATGAGACTATAGGACCAATCTAATTCCCCCAGAGAAATACCATAACACATACATGTATACAAAACATACACACACCCACATACATCCACATCAATAATGTCATCAGTGTTGGGGAAACTACTTTAAAACTGTAGTTTACCAAGCTAGCCAGCAACTTCACAATGAAAAATAGTTAAACTACATCTGGAATCTTGTAATTTTACACGGAGGTACAACTGAACTGACACTGAGTAAAGTGTAGGTGTGTTTGATTTAGGGATTGGGGCAGGCAGCAATTGTTGAGGTGGAATCAGGAAAATGTACACATTTCTGGCCTGAATACTGTCTGTGATAGTATTCAATCGCAGACATCTTGGTCACAAACCACAGGTGACTTTAATAAAACATCAGGTGACCATCATTAAATGACAACTGTGGCCAATGAGCTGTATGGCAAAAAACATCATGAGAATACTGTGAATATGTAGTTTGTAATTAATTACCTAAACTATGTGACCCAAAGTAGTACTAGTGAAAAAGCTACTGAGATGTGAATGTAGTTAAACTAGTAATTGAACTACATGTAGTTAACTACTACCCAACACTGAATGTAATACATAATAATAAACATACTCATGTACACACACACACACACACACACACACACACACACACACACACACACACACACACACACATGTGCATACACAAATTTTGTTGAATTAAATGTGTAATTATGTACAGAGGTAGGTGAATGGGCCAAAACAAACAAACAAAAGAAAATTAAATAGATAAATGATAATATAAATAATTGTAAAAATAAATATAATTATATACATAAAAGAAAAAAGCTAATGGAGTCGACATCAGTGTATTGAGGTCCTAAATGGGTCAAGACAGGTCCACTGAACCAGCACCACAGGTGGGAGGGGTGAATGGGCGCCGCATAGGCTGAACCGCGGCCCGCCCACCCCACAGCGTTCCATGGAAGAACGTAGCATATTTGTTATCTACAAATATGTACATTCAAGCGACACAAAAACACCTACACTAACAGCCCTATAATCCTCCATGACCTTTTCGTCCGCAGCACTTTGTCAGCAGAGGGCAGGGACAAAGAGCATGAGCCATTTTGTTTTTTTAACTGTCATCACACCTGTCTTTCACTCATGGTGCATTTAACTTTTCAGTTTTACAAAATAAAAAAGTGGGAAGGCCAGGTGACAGGATAGGCAGCATATTTATATTTTTGCACTCTATCAGGGAGTGTCCTGCACTGAAGTGGCTTCTAATCTATTATTTTGTTTACTTTTGGCATTTGGAGGCATATATTCTTCCCTTTAAGTTCTCAAGTGGTAAACTGGTAAACACCTCATAGATACACAGTACTTCATACAGCTGCAGGGCTGAGATATGCTGCATGTAGGCGCCATCTAAAAAGCAGCTGCAGATCTCTGTGTGTGTGTGTGTGTATGTGTGTGTGTGTGTGTGTGTGTTCATTCATTTCATAAATTTGCACACAGCACCAACAGTTAATTGATCATATTTTATTGGCTTAAGTTTAGTTTATCCGTTTTAGTCAAATCTAGTATATTTTAGCCCAGTTTTTTTGCACTTAGTGAAACTGTCAAACCAGGACAGTTTTTGTAAAAGTATCCAGTCTCATAATTCCTCAAAAAATCAGTGTTTTAACAAATTGAACAAATGGCTTTTTAAATGAGTTTCTGCCAAAACTTCAATGCTTTCTTGACTGATATAAGTTTTCTTTTTTGTCATTGTTTCAATGACATTTTGCTTGTAGTTTCCATTCATTCATACACAGTGAGTTTCTCTGCCCCCTAGTGGCTGTCAGTAGACATGGATTTATTTACAGGCCACACAGTGAACTCAGGCTAATCATACTGACAAGAGTATTTTGTGCTAATGTAACTTTGTTAAAAATCTTATTTGCTTTTGTGGCTGTCTTTCTGTGCAGATCGGCCATGTCTGGAGGATAGAGGCAGGGTTCAACGAGTGCAAAGAAGTGTGGAGTTAGGCCTCACACACATTCTACACCGAGACCACCAACAAAGTCTAATGCATAAGGTACGTGTCTTAGTAAAGAGCAGATAAATGCTGTTTAGGCCTCTGATTGGGTTTTAAAAGTGAGCATATTCATTCTTTGATCTGCATGAAGGTGCACACATTAAACCACATAACTAGAAAGTCTAAATGTGTGTGTGTGTGTGTCCTCTCTGCAGCTGCACCAGAGGATGGAGGTGTTGCGTTCGCTGTGCAGTCTGCACATGGAGAAGCTGCGCTGGTTCAGTCAGCGTTACCCGCTCACCGCTCACTCTATGTTCCCTCCACTCTACAAGGAGCTGTTCGCCTCTGAGGCAGAGCTGCTGCCGGGGACCACTCAATGATAATTCATGAGAATATGGAAAGACACATTTGTACATACATACACATAATTTTAAGTCTCATCTTCTCGACAGAAACTATTTTTCTAAAAATGGGAAATGAATAAGACAAGCACAATAGTCATAGGGTGTTCACTATTACATCACGTCTACAGAGCTTTTTGAGGTAGATTATGTCAAACATAAATTTCAGTATTTTGATAGTTTAAGACTATTTTTGATTATTCCAGGGAAACATGTATTTTGTTGTTCCTTGATGATACTATGTCTGAGTACATTGTCAGTGGGGTACAGGTTTCATTTTCTCTCAGGTTGTGCTGTTGTGATTCTGTGTTACAGTGTGTTTAGACATATAGATTCAAACAGGCAGGACACCAATCATTGTCTTTTGAAACTTGAAGTCCACTTTAAAGCCCACCTAAAAACTAAACCGTGAGTATCACCGCCTACTGAATTGGAAGGTGGCTTTAAAAAGGTATTTGCCAGCAGCTTGGATTCACAATAGTTACTTCAGTGATGACTCAGTTTCACCGTGGAAAAAAAAAAAGTATCAAATCATCCATAGAAACTTTAAAACCACTCAAGCAGCATAACTTTCTCCTCTGTCCATTCGTGTACCAGAGGATGGAGGTGTTGCAGGCCCAGTATGTTGCAGACATCAATATTCTTGCTAATACGGCTGCTTGTTAAGTCCTTATACACCTCATTCTGTGTTTGATCCCCAAAAGATAGATTTTGGCTGTAGGTGGAAACTCTTGAGAGAGCACATGGGGAGTTTGATCTCAGTTGTTCCCAAACAATCTTTTGGTACTTCCCCAGTCTTTAAGGAGCATTCAAAATAGTGTGCGCCCACAACAAGTGATGCATTGACGCAGTTAATCTTGCAGCTCAGCATGATTGTTCTGTGATATTGTTCCAGTAATGTTGGGTATTTCAAGGTAATTATCCTGCGAAACAAGAATTTCCTGCTAAGGATAAAAAATAAATTTGTCAAATGCCAGTTAACTTTATGATCGCCCCCCTCTGTTTCCCACAGTTTGGCAATCTCAGAAAACGATTGCCCAAGTAGAGCTGAAACACTCCCAAAAAGCAAAAGACAACCTGCCTCTTTTGTATCTGTATGTCTATAGAGAAATGTTTCTCCTCAGGTTGATGTTGTCACAGATTGACTAATGAATTCTACAGAGCAGCAGTACCTCTAAAATGTAATCCTTTGTGTTTAAAAAGAAATCCTTACAGGCTTTTATATCTTTTGAGCTTTGAAAAGATGTGTTGCATTAAATGTAGAAAAAAAAAGATATATTTGGAGATATAAAAGAACTAGACGTCTCTTCCTCTGTGTGCAAATTGATCCTTTTTTTCAGATTAACAATGCATATGTTTTGTTTTCTCTACATACTTTTGAATAAAGCCACGAGTAAAGAGGAAACGT
Organism: Thunnus thynnus; assembly: GCF_963924715.1. Classification (NCBI taxonomy): domain Eukaryota; kingdom Metazoa; phylum Chordata; class Actinopteri; order Scombriformes; family Scombridae; genus Thunnus; species Thunnus thynnus. Next base: position 16,293,982 of record NC_089526.1, on the reverse strand, counting down.
TGAGAGGTTTCAGCATTAAAGTACTGTATGTCCAGATGTAGCCCTCTCTGTTCCTGGAGCAGATGAGATTATAATGAAGATGATTCCATGTAAATCTTCAAATAAACTGCTGAGGCTGTGACACCAAGCAGACTTCTTTCACTTTTTTTCTGTGTTTGTGAAAAAGCAGCTTAATATAAACAGTTGTGAAAGAGAAAAAAAAAAGATCCTCTCATGGATGAGAAAAATGCTTAGAAACTCACCAAAACCACTTTGTATACATAACACTCATAACTCTGAGATGATAGGCATGATTTATGTTTTCAGAAGAACATTGAAGAGCATCCAGATACACTGAAAAATCATAGCTGCGTCACTCAACAAAAGGGAAATATTAGTCATTGAGGGTGATCCTGCATCATACACAGGCCTGTGGAATATTTTTATTGGGTTGTCATACACAAAACCTGTTGCTAACTTGAGCAAGCAAAATAAAAGGCTCTGAGTCAACTGGTTATGTGTGGGTGTTGGCTAATAGAGGGAAGGGAAAGTAACTTTCTTAACTGTCATACGTAAATACGTAAACAGGACACCTTTACTTGCCATTTTGGGTGGCAACTTTTACAACCGGAGAGGTGTGATATTTTTTTCGAATTTCCTCTTCTGTGGTGTCGTCTTTTTTTCTTAGGTTTTTGTCTAGGTTACTTTTGCTGTTCAAAACCTCTAAAGTCCATTGAGATATTGAATGTGATATTGGGCAATACAAATAAACTTGACTTGACTTGATTCTTCCACTGAAATTGAAAAAAGCAACTACAATGTTGTAAACCCAACAATCAAATATCATGCGCATATTTTGACCATAAAATCAGTTTTCAGCTGTTTTATAGCCTTATAGCAAGAAAAAACCTGTTACAGTTGATTGTCTCAGTACTTTCATGACAAACTGCAGAGCTCTTTATCCAGAGCATGAGAGGGATTGCATTGCAGCCCTGCTTGAGTTTGTTTGCTTTTCTTTGGTCTTTCTCTCCAGGGAATTTCCACTCGGGACAAACACTTTTGTACAGTTTCCGGACCCCCATCACTCACCGCCACCACAGAAATGTTTGATCCAGATATATGCTGTAAATGATGGGAAAGAGTGATAGATCATAGCGAAAGTAGGATAATTCTTTCAGTTTACGCTATGGCCTATAGGGATCTACCATATACAGCTGCACAGGGAGTTCTTCTCTGGTCTGATTTCATGAGAGTTTGGAGGGAGAGGATGTGTAATAGTCACAGTCAGTCTGCCGGAATGGAATCTGTGAGGTCATGATAACCTTTGACTCAAACTGAATGTGAGATAACTAGGAATTTAAGGCCATTGATATCTGTCAATGAACAATCAGAACATCCATAGCAACTTGGGGTGATATGAACAAAATTAGTATTGAAGTAACTACCACAGCATTCATCTTTATGATGATACATGCTGGTATTTGGGAAAGTATTCAAAATCACAGTGCCTGTTCATCTTGTTGAGTCTTTTTTCAGTGGTTTACTGGAGCAAAATACAAGTATCAAAAAATACATTTCCTTAAGTAAAGGTGTACTCAGGAACTTCCGTATCAAGTTCGGTTTACCATTGACAGTGTTTAATATCTTCTGCGGCTCTGTGGGGTGACGTCTAAAAAATAACTTTGATGACGTCATTCGGGGCTTTTTAGCTTGGGCCTGGAAACCACAAATTTTTAGCTGAAAGCCTTTTTTACAAATTGGGGTCATGGCATTTGAAAGAAATGAACATTTAACAGGCAAGTGGGTCTAACAAAATATGCTACTGACTTGCATTATGGGAAATGTAGGCTCCAGTGTTTTCTTGGCCTATACTTGAGACTAAAAGTCAGGCTCTGCTGCTTTGAGTTTGATTATTCTTTTTTTTTTTTTTTTTTTTAAATCTACCTCCCTTATGTCTCCTAACCTTATGGAAGTGCAATATTAAATCATTAGACATCCCCTTTAAGGTGTCACATTTTGACAAAATGAAATTGTACTTTATTTTACAAGGAACAGTGATTGACAAGGATTTTAATTATATAAATTTATATTAGTTTGATAGGTTTAATCCTTAAAAAATGTGTTTGCATTTTAGAAAAGTTCCTTTCAATCTTGATGGTTAGAGCCAAATAAATTGGTTCAACAATTTGTGTTAAAGTGGAATTCAGCTGTTTAATTAAAGAGTTTAACGACCCCCTAAAAAATGTGTTTTGATTCTTCGTACTCCAGTTGAATGTTTGAGCTTCACTGTGCAGAATAATGTATGTGCACAGTTTGAGTCTAAAATGCTGCTTTCTCAATCATTGGCTGAAGAGTGAGAGTTTCTCTGTGCTCTCTGTGTTTATGCTCAAGCATTGTTTTCTGACATCACAGCTAGTTTGGAAGCCAGTCCAATGGCTGGGTGGTCCAGTACGAAACTTACTGATGTGGAAGTCTGAAACCCCCTGTGCACACACACTTTTCAGTGAAGTAGGAAACATCTTGCACCAAATAGTTAAGCTTTTGAAATGAACAATGTTTGCATATTCATATTCTGGATTTTTCAATGAGGAAGGCGGAGTAGATGGAATTTAAAACATTTTTTAGAAAGTAGGTGACTTTTTTGGTTAGAAAAATATATCAGACACAAATTATTATTCCAGGAAGAGTATTTTTCTGTCTTAAAAAATAATGTTTTTTTAATTTATTTTTTTTAATTGGATGTTGGAGGAAACAAATGTTCACAAATAAATGTACTTTACTGTTTTTTTTTTACTGTTTGTACTGGCAGCATACAAATCAATAATACTTATACTTTTAATCACCTACAGTATAATTAGTCTACTTGCCTAATTATTTTGAAGCAGTGATTTGGTCACATGTTTCAACAAGAACTGCTGATTGGCTCAGCTCAGCCAGGCGATAATTAACTCCCAACGCATAATGACAGAGCAGCAAGTGCGCGTGACTTACAAAACAAATAATAAACATAGAGGAGTCATGCCCATACTTGCGTTAAGGCTTAGCGACATTTACAGCAAACAGTGATCATAACAGGATTTTAACAGATATCCTATGAGTCATGTTGAAAAACTTCCTTCCCTCCCTCTTCCCCTTTCTCCGCCTCATCCCCCCTCCTTAAACCCCCAAACAACCATAAAAGTATTGGCCTGGTTGCGGGATTTCGCTCACAGCCAGACAGACAGCACGAAGGCGTGTGTTGGACCAATTAACGGGCCAGTCTGTGTGCTGCCCCGCTGACCGTATCTTCCTGGGCGGCTTTTGCTCTTACTGTGAGGACCGTCAGCAGCTGCAGCAGGACAAACAGTAAACCTAAAAGATAGACACCAGAAAGTTTGCAATGGGCTCGTTTTGGGCTCCAGTCTGCGCCACCGCATTTCTCCTGATTGTAATCAGCTCAGCATCCAGGGGTTGGTACTGATGTTTTGTTTTCCTCCTTTTTTTTCTGTTGTTGTACATGTTGTTCATGTTAATCGTGCCAGAAATTGTGTTTCCTTCTTGGCTGATGGCCCGGCTCCATTTTTGTTAGCCTGAACTGCTGTAAGTGCGTCTATTTCGCCTAGTGGACCCTCTGACATTCATTTCCGTATCAAGAAGACTCTTAAACACGTCTGTTCTGATGAGATTACATGTTTTTTACCAGTAGTGAAATGCAACTAAGTGCAATTACTAAAGTGACTCCAATTTTCATGTACTTGTACATGAATACTTGAATATTTACATTTGATGGTGCTTCACAACATTTCATAAGCACATACTGTACTTAAAAGTTTAATTTATTTCACAGCTTAAGCTACAAGTGACTTTGCTGATTCAGATACACAGTATGTTCAGATACTTATGCATTTACATATGAGTTGATAAAATATGATGCATTGTTATAGATAAACCTAACAAATGGCATGCAAACTAGTCAAAATTTGCTCCACTTTAACCAACTACAACACTGACATCAGTAATAATAGAGAGGTCATTCTGCCTTTTAATACCATGAGTACATTTTTCTGATATTACTTCCAAACCTTACTTAAGAGTCCTTTTCACTAGAGGACTTTTACTTGCAGTTAAATAATTTTAGGTGGTCAAATTGCTACTATTGCCTATGTAAAATATATGAATACTTCTTCCAAAACAATGGAGAGTTGCATAACATTGCCTGGCATCCCTCTCTTCCTCTCTTCCTCTGTCTCTCTCTCTTTGTGTGTTTACAACTTTCCAGATGAGCAGGTCGTTGAGCAACGTGAGGTCACCTTTGACCTTGACAAAATCATCATGCAAGGTGTGTTTTTTTTTTTTTTTTTGCATGAGTGTATTCACATACTAGTGCCAATTTGAAGACACATTGCCTTTTGGCAAGCTGTCACGACTTTAAGAGGATATTTTAGGGTTTGAGGTTTAGGTTAAGGTTACGACAGGATTTTAGCTTATGCATGCCATTTAATGGGCCAGGTCAAGACTATTATGGAAACAATCATACCTATAGAAATAAATGTGTGTGTGTTTTTTGTCTTTTGTCTTATGTGTGTACATAACTGTTTGTTTACAACCAATTTTACAATCCATGTGTCTTGCAGAGATGCAACAACCAGAGTCATTCATGTTGCAGAAAGAGGCAGATTTGTCAGATCTCTTTGATCCTGAGGGTATGTCTTGTTTTGTCCTGCTACCATTTGTTATGTGCTTGATTTGACTCAACTACATAACAGGCCAAACTTGGTTTTGGTAGATTTACATGTCCTCTTTACACATTTATCACTATAGCTGTTCAGATCTGTTGGATCTGTCTGCCTAACTGTTTTTTTTACTTTGGCGAGTAGTGAATCACACAGTCCTAAGTGTCCTTTTTGTTTCTTGTTTTCTCTGTTTTCATAGACTTCCAAGTAGAGCAGGTAATGGTGTCTCCAAAGTTTGATGCCCGGAATGAAAGAGGTAAGTGTCTTATCTGTTGCTTCTCCCACTTTCTCTTACTAATCTTTCTTGTCATATTCCAACAATTCCTGTCCAACAAAGCAGCAAGTCTATTAAGAAAACACTTAAAAAGTGCTGTTTAATGATACTGCCCTTATCCTTTTAGGGAGCTCCAGACCCGGAATGTTGACACCAAGAGGAAGTGTGTATCTATTTTCCTCTCTTTCTTTTGACTTTTCATTTACTACGTTTGTATCTCCTACTACTGAAGAAATATCAAGTCACAGTATGTTTTCTTGTTTTTCCCTCAAAGGTCGACCAGTTTTTTGGCCCCGTTCTTTCCCTCCCATACAGGACTATCCCGTTCAGTTCCCCCTTGGCCGGCCGACCCCGGACAATCTTGAAGCCATCTGTCTCCATGCAGACCTTCGTCCCCGCTACCCAGACTCCTACTTTCCTCGCTCTGGTTTTGGCCAGCAGATCCGAAGGGCCGATGCTGTCAATAATGCAGAGTCCTGGTTCAGTACATGCTGCAAAGGGAACCAAACATGGGAAAAGGAAGTGACACTCTGTTGTGCCACACAAGCGGTGAGATTTCACAACAGCCTTTTTACAGCCTATTCAACAAATTTTGTTCAAAGATGATATTTTCTCGTTCGTTGCAACACAAATCCAACATGATGAAAAACACAATATTTGATAGAATGCACTGTGGAGATAAAATTGAATCCCAAACAAATAGGATGTCATGCCAAATACCAAGATATAATTATCGTTATCTGCTTAATCCCTTATGTGGAGGAAAGCTTTCATAGACTTTCTGTTATTTACAACTTTGATGTTCATTTTGACTATATTCCTGAAGCTGTAATGTGATACTTTCAGATACTCGGTGTCTTTGCATGAAACATTCTTCACATTGCAGAGATGATGATACTTGCATTTTAAACAAAGTTGAAGGCCTTGAGTGCTTCCAGTCGATAAGCCCATTATTTGCAGCCCTGCAGACATAACAGACAGGCCTTGGCATGAGCACCAGTCTAATGGCATTCAACAAACCTGTCCAACTGTTCTTCAGTGAATAAAAACATTTCCTTTAATCTAAACACTTTCCTCTTACCGTGGTTGTTTTTCATTTTTGGTGAAATGTGTCTCAAGTGATTCTGCATAATTGTAGGTGCTCTATTCATTCAGCAACGGCCTCAGGCATGCACATTTCATGTCAGTACTCAAGGATTAATTCATACACCCTGACTGTTGGTATTACTTCTCAATGTCTACTGTAGTGGGAGCTGTCAGTCCAATCCTTCTGTGAAGAGGACTCATCAGTAAAGGATCGTCTTTATCACTGCTGCAGACTAAGTGGCAGCGAGAGACTGAACTGCTTCCATAACGATGCTCCAAACCCAAACTATGAGGCAACAGAGGAGCTGCCAATGCCAGAGGTCCCCTCTAAAGCCAGCTTCAACTTTGACCCCAACACTTGCGGGAGGTATGCAGAGAAATCAATAAAATGAGCATGTTGACAATCAAGCTACAATAAGTGTCATCATTATGTTACATTGTTTTATGTTATAATATTTAACATGAATTGAATTCAAGATTAAAGAATAACTGAACATCAGGCTGAAAAGCCGCGTTTATCTGCCTTCTCTGGTGAAACTTTAAAATGTTGTTTCACTTCTGACTACACCCAGCGTCAGTGACTATGTATTAATCTGGTGGACCCTCAACAACCTCTTCATGCAGAGTTCTGACTCCTGCCGTCAGGGAGGAGATACACTTTCCCTAGGAGGGCCAAATCAAACAGATATCTGAGACCATTTGTTCCCTCAGCCGTTGGGTTCTTAAACAGGCTGCAGGCCTAGTTGCTATTGCACAAACACTTTAACAAAGGACTGATGGACTCTTTGTGCTTTTATAACTCAATGCAATTTAATTTGACGACATCTATTGTATGTTTATATGTATTTTATGTCTTTTATTTATTTTATGATGTGTATTGGTTGTTTGACTACTGTTACAAAACGAATTGCACCTTTTGGACTGTCTATCTAATCTGCAGTGAAAAACAGTTACCTACAAATACACAGTTTACTGCTGTTTCAGTAACATTTGCTAAAAACTACAGTGCCCTGTTATAGGGAATTACTAGTTCCCTTTTTTAAAAAAGTGATAAACATCTTCATTAGTAACCAGGGTCCAAGAGCCACAGATATGGTAGATAAGTCAGAACGTATGGAAATATGGATTAACACAGTTTTTTTGTCTTTTCATAAGATTTGTTGACTGTAACAAAAGTATAGAATAACACCAGCCTTATCCTTTAAGACAAAGGAGAGAATGAGATTCAATGCATCCCAGAAGCCAGAGGAGGTCATGTTTGGGTCTAAAGATTATGACTCATACTTTACAGGACAGTGATGACTCCATACAGAACTAGAGGAAGCAGAGGGAAAAAGGAGAAGAAACTGTCAACTCCCAAAAAAGTTGACATCAGATTTCCTCTTGGACGACCCACCGCAACTGTCATTGAGTCACTGTGTCGCAACCAGAATATTCGACCCCTCTATAATGTCAGGTGCTTGCCAAACAGAGGCTATGAATGGGTGGCTCGTCAGGCGAAGACCATTAATTCGATGGAGAAGGGATTCAAACAGTGTTGCAAAAAGAGGAAGGATGTGCTCTTTTGTGCTGAACAAAAGGTATTGCGAGAAACCTACAAACATAAATGTTTTGTTCTTTTTGGTAAAGTAATATGGCCTCTCTCTTTAATTCCTTCTAATGTTGTTTCTCCTTTTGTATCTTAGTGGCGCGAGGGGCTTAAGAAGTTTTGCTTGCAGAAGACCAGTGATCAGGCTGCTTCCAGCTGTTGCTTGGGCAATGGAGCAAATGATCAATACAACTGCTTCCAAAACATGTCTCCTGACCCATATTACAACATGACTTCGGCCACTGAAGAGCTCTCACTTAACAAAGTCTGTGACACACACAAGATCATCAAGAAGAGGTAAGACAGTACTTCCTACATCTGCTCTTGGATCTTCCTGTCTCCTTTTTTTCTTTACCTCCTGGTGGGTTTTTTTTTTAAGTTTGCATTGGTACAATTCTTCTTCTTCTGTTTCTTTTGATGCTTTTTGTCATTTCTTCTGCCACAGAAAATAAATGAATCTTAAGCTGCCTAACACACTGAAATATCTCTTTATCTTGAAATGTGCGGACATTGTGTATCTACAGTATATTTGGTGTTGCTGATATTGGATGTCATTTAACTAAACACGTGTACACAATCTGTTTGAGTATCATAAAAGATAGAAACATAATGTGTTCTGACTTTGCTTCAGGTTCCCTGTTGGTTTTCCTCTCTTTGTGAGGGAATGCTGCCCCCTATCTCCACAAGACCAGACTGGTTGTTTTATGCAAAGGGTGAGTTAAAAAATCATCAAAAAGGAAGTGAGTCTGTACAAAACCTAGCAAGACAAATCAGAAGACAACGTAGTAAATGTAGTATTTGAAGTGCTAAAAGTGGGGGCGCTATGAGCGCAAACCTCAGATTTTCTAATTCTATTTCTCTTTTGTCTGGCCTTGTTCTCTACATGACATCAGCTTGAGGAAATGTCACAGGTGGCTTGTTCTTCAGTGGATGCCACCCCAGCTGTCCGCCGCTGTTGCCTCCTGCCCTCCGAAGAGTTTCCACAGTGCACTGCCAAAATTCTCATGGATGCCGTCACCAAGGCAACCAGTGTCTCACGCCAGAAGAAAAGGTGCCCAATCTCCTAAACCCTGTGACCTTTTGCTACTGACCCTACTGGCACTGGGCCATTCAAGTAATGGTACACAAATCCCACTTAAAGGTCTGTAAGATGAAAAGCACATCTGAAGTGTGGACCAAATTCAAGCTTCATCTGCTGCCTGTGTTATTTTTCATCTTTTTATCTAAGATCACACGAGAAGCATTGCCATCACAAGAGTGCATTCATAAAGAAATCAAGATATTGTTTAGTGCTTAGTTTGTAAACCAGACTGTTGTCTGAGTCACTGTACCACTATTTTTTTTATAGGCTGCTCTTTATGTATTTGACTATGAAGGCATTTTCTTTATTCTTTGTACGCTGCAAGATCAGTTATTTTCTTTTTAAATGATTTTGTGGTTAAGATCAAATCAATAATGGTTCTAATAAATACATTTTTTAAATGTACCTTTTTGTGTGATTTGCTTCTTGTCTTCTTGCATGAAAGACCTGTACTGTTAGTTTAATCACCACATGCCTGGTGCAATAAAATTAGCATTTTAAGAAAACTCAAGCTGGTGAGGATTGTTGGCAACTGGATGTAAATGTGATGGTCACAAGTAAGAAACAGAATGTGTTATGAAAGGATGTCTTTTAGATAGAAATTGAAATGTACATTTACAAAATATCACCTGGACAGATGGACATGATCTGATGTTATACTGTATGTTTCTTAACTGTGCAACAAATGTGATTTTTATGGGAATTTCAGGATGCATTTTAACAGCTGGCAGTGAACACCAGAAAACAATCGGCATCTTGCCTTCTGGTCCATTTAAACATTCTTCTTCTGTTGAAGAAACTGTTGCACGACACAAACAAGAAGTAATTTATAAAATTGAGACTACATAGGATAAAATACTAGGAGTTAGAATATAACTTATTTCCATAGATACCTGACCAACTAACTACATATATCATAAAAGAAAACATGGTCCTTTTACTGTTCGATAAAACAGTAACAACTGAGATTTTCGTGTTTTTTGCACAAATTCATACATTTCCAGATATTAAATCATACATAGGCCAGCTCTTTGAGTAAGAATATTGATGAAACAATTATAACATATATTGTAAATAATGTGGTCAAAGGTCTTGAAAATATGTTACAGTAAGATATTCACAGATCCCTGAATTTTTAAGGCATAAAGCCCAGATGTTTTTATGATTTTTCTCTGTAGTGCTTTTGTAATGTTATATTGTAGCTTACATCTCTTTATTCTTGCATGCATACCTGTTTTAAACCACCACACAAAATTGTCACAATATTTAGTATTAAAGGATGGGTTCACAATTTTTCAAGTCTGACTTAAAACAATAGTCAAGTGTCCATATGAACGTTCCCCTCCAAATGCACTTACAGTGTCAGTGATGGGGGACAAAATCCACAGTCCTCATTTTAAGCAAAAAAGTGTATCTGAAGCTTATGTGAGGCTTCAGCAGTCTGAATCATTCATATCAACTGGATATCTGCCACATTTACAGTCTTTTTAGCTTCAAATTCCCTCTTTGTGTTTCCCTGTTGAGCTGCGGTGGAAGCATAGTAACAAAAAGAGGAACTTAAGCACTAAAAAGACTAACATTGAAAGATATATACTTGATTTGACTAATTTGGACTGAAGCTTCATATTAGCTTCAGATATGATGTGATACAATCTGACTTTCTTGTCAGTTTACACTGAACTTCATTTTGCTTCCTCAGGCAGTTCTGTTTCAGAGGTTTACGCACATATTAAACATCCAGTTACACATATGACAATTCTCATAGACGTACAAAACATCAAACAGTCATGGCAATCATACATATCACATCAAATCTCAGTTAGCAGCTGATTACCTCACCTATTAGAGGGCAAAAGTTGGTATTCTCAATTTAAAACATTTGAGGGGTCAGAAGAGATTCTGTAAGCAAGTCTGATAATTTTTTTTTAACACATTTTTGTGCAGAAGGAGGCTTGTAGATTTTGGTCCCCATCGCTTACATTGTAAGTGGATTATGAAGGGATCTTCTAATCCCTTATGAACAGGAAGAATGATTATGACAAGGGAAACAACTATTGCAATGTTCATTCTGGCACCTGACTATTGTTTTAGGACATACTTGAAGAAAATGTGAACCCTTCCTTTAAACTTGAACCGCCTCTGTCCACTGGGGGCGCTGTGGTGCTGCTGCGACGTGAGCAGCAGAATTCAACTGTCGGCGCTGTCTGTGATGTGAACAGTCAAATCGTAATGGCGACTGCTGGGACAGCAGACTCGGGATCAACAGCCCCGACAGGTAGCTAGCTGCTAAATATTATTCCTTTGTTGTCTTTAAACGAACACACAAATGGATCTGTGTGATATTTTTGTAGAGATGAGAGTGTTTAAATGCGGTGACTGTGGCTTTATCGTGTCCCGGTTAGCCAGTTAGCTAACTAAGCTAGCAACGAGGCTTTCAGCCTAACAAATGAACCAAGCAGCGGCTAGCTTGTTTAGTTAGCTACCTAGTTACTAAACCTTTATTAGTGCCATTGTTAACCTCACGAAGCGTTAAGCAAGCCAAAACCAGTTATATCGACCTATTGGTTGAGGTTAATAACGTAAAAAAATAACTTAATTACCCCAAACCACGTTGGCTCAAGTGTTGTGTTTTGTTATCAAGCCGGTCATTTCGTTAACTCGCTGTTTGTGTGTTATTGAAGGGTAGCGTTGAGTTAGCTGGACGCAGGAGGTCAAAGGGTGAGGTTTACAGATAAATATCGTTTTATTTATTAGTAAATAAAGGGGAAATTAACGGTAGCTACTCTGTTATCATCTCGCCTTCCTCGCCTGTTCACCCCCTCCTCTTCCCCCGTCTGTCTGACCAGGTTTGTGGTCAAGATAGCAATAAAAAATAATTTTCTATCAAGAAGGCTACCTTCAACACTATCCCCCCATCAGCTACTTTTCAAAGATTCACAGTTTAGGTGGGGTGTTATCAAAATAAATATAGATCTTAATGATTTCCTACATGTTATGCTTATCTAATTAATGAGCTTCTGTTCACCTGATGAAAGGCTGCTTCTCCAGGATCTTTCTAAGTTTTTATAGTTTTTTTTTTTTGGTTTTTATTCAGTTTTCAGTAATTTCATGTAATCATTGTACTTTTTTAATATGGTATTTATGAGATGTATGATGAGAAGTAATATTGAATTATTTGGTAGTGTACAGCATTGTGAGTCCAAAGCAAATTTCCCTCTGGGCCAATTAAGTCTTTTCTTAATATCAGACCGAAGTATGGTGACTTGATGATGAACTGGTCTCTCACTTGTTTTCAGTGGCAACATATATACTGATGAAATGCTTTCAGGAGTTTCTTATTTTCTGAATACAGGACAGATGAGGGGGACGTTGCATCTTGTTAATCCATTTAGTTGTGCGGCACTTCTTAGCTTTCCTGTGTACAGAGGAGTTGCTCTTCTCTGTGTAGCCGCCCAGTCTGAATCAGTGAATAAAAATAGTGGCTTCGACCGCACTCTTGTGGCTCCCACATGGCTGAGAGCCGGAGACTGTACAAATACAAGATACAGCTTTCTGTCAAACACACACACACACACTCACATACACTTGAGTGACAGTAACATAATGTGGTATCCGTACTAGTCCTTATTAGCCTTGTTTCCTAATCGGGCTAAGAACCAGTATATTTATGGAGTCTTCATAGACAGAAAATGATGTTGAGAGACTGTTCATGTCCCATATTCTTGCCTTGTGCAGGCTGCAGGCTACATGTGAACAAGGCTGGCAGGGACTTGTTTAGTATACAGAGAGGAACAGATGGTTTGCCTATTGTCTTAAGTCCAGCCACTGACAAGCTAAAGTCATTGTTAAGTAATTGGGTTAGTCTAATTTCTACCCTAAATCTGCTGCACAGCATGTGTTATTATCTAGTAATATGCTGACACTGAAAATTGCAATGTTTTGAAAAGAACTGCCGCTTATGATCATTTTCATAACCAGTTAATCTGCCGATAATATTCTTTATCAATTGATTCATCTTCTTGGTCAGTAAAACATCAGAAAATTGTGAAAAATGCCCATCACAGTTCCCTATAGGTGATGTCATCAAATGTCCAGGTTTGTCCGACCAACAGTCCGAAACTTAAAGATATTCAATTTACTGTTATGTAAAGACAAGTAAAAGCAGCATATTTTTCACATTTGAGAAGTTAAAACTATTAAGGCTGTTACTTTAAAGATGAAATAAACAGTTAATTAAAACATGTCGTATTGAACAAGTCATTTTGTGTATATATATATATATGTAATAATATAATAAAAATCTAGAATGATTTTGTTAATCGAGTAATTGGCTAATCTTTGCATCTCTGTTTATGAAGCATATGTTCTCATACTTAAATACACTCATGCATTAAGTTGGCGTAGTGTTGCTCATTTACTAGGTTAAGCCATTTAGGCTGACCATATCCTGCTCCACAGATATTAGGACTCAGTTCTGGAGGCGAGCATTTCAGCGAGGTACTCGCATGGGTGTGTGTTTCTCTGTGTGTGTATGTGTGAGCAGAAACTGCATGAGTAGTGACGATATAGTGTGTTGTTTTACATAATAAGAGGGAATGTGGGCAGAATGATGCTCATTGTCTCCCCGGTGGATTGCAGTGTGTCCCTGCTAACTGAAAAGAGATGCATGGCATTCAGTGATGCTGCCATATCATTAACACAGATGAGTTTTCACACACAGGATTGTTACTACAGGTGTATAAACTCCCCAGCATCCTTTTTGTATATATTGACCCGTAGCACTGCAGCATTGAAGCAGCTGTTGCCATTGGTTACAGGCTAGAGGTGCTCACAGAGTGGGTGAGAAAGTAGGTTTAAACAGCAAGTTTATGTAAGGACACAGGAATTCATGTTGACTTTTTCTTTCATTTCAGTTGTGTGCTTTTCTTTCAAAACTACTGTGTGCTGTTTTTGTCATCATGCGTACACAGGAAGTTAAACCCATTTAACTTTTTTATCTGTGGTTTTCCAGAGGTGTTTGCTTGTTGACGGTACAAACTTTCAAGGAGACTACTGCTACCTATGCTGATCAGTTGAGCTTGCTGAATGGCTTAATTTAACAAGCATTAGGTAGTCATAATGTTAGCATATTGGACTTAATCAAAATATTAATCACAAAGTTACCGTGAGATACAAAGTAGGCTGTTGCAGAAAGAGCTAGAAGTGGTACTGTTTTTCAAAGGGAGGTGGTGAATGTAGATATTCATCATCAGGGGCCAGATGAATCTGGAGCAGCCAGCTCAGGGGAGAAGTAGTTCCAGTTCACATAAAGCTGGTGGTATCAAGAGCAACAGTGAGTAACTGTGGCTACATTTAGGTCTGGGCTCATCATTGGCGTTATACTCATCAGCCAGTGCTGGAAATAGCCCTGCTAATTAACCAGCAAAGGGATTCTTAAACCTCCATTAACAAATTCTTCCATGTTAAAAGCTGCCAACTCAAACTTCAAAAGTTTACTCTGACTGCATGGGTTGACATTTACAGGTTTCATGAAGTTGAGTCAACAACAAAGAAACTAGTGGTTCCTTAAGTCTTCAGAGTTTTTCCTTTTAGATTCCCAAGAGTCATTGTCTTTCTCTAACTTTTGTTTTTCTCTCTTTAGGGACCAGCGGCATCATAAAAGTGGCCCCTCCAGAGGTGAATACATCAACAATTGCCTCACTGTATTGACAAAACACGACTGCATTACAGCCCCAAGTAAAGTAAATGTTGTTCCAGTCAACTCTGAGGAGGGAAGGAGAACAAGTTTAGAGAGTTCAAGCCTGCATTCATGTAGTCATCAGCTTGAGACATCCATCACCAAAAGCTCATTGGGTTTTGATGGAAGTAAGGGACTGGCCTGTGTTGTACAGGTGAAATCAGGTTAATAAATGCCTGAGGAACATGAGGACAACAGTGTCTTGTACTTTAGGAGAGTATGCAGTGTTATAGTGCCATAGAAAATCTAAAGAATAACAATAAAAATATGAGGATATTTGTTGTAGGGATGGAAATTTTGGCAAAAAGAGAGAGGCAGGCGGAAAGGACAAACTAATGTAGGTTTATTTGGTACATCTCTGTTACAGTCAGGGCCAGTGTCCACCGGATTTGGCTGTGTCGCATTCTGGCTCCATCGCATCTGTTGGAGACGCTCTGCTGTCATTCTAGCCTGTGTGGCTGTGTCCACCGGCCAGAGCGTCCAACCCACTGCTCTTTTCCTCCAGTCCCACTATCCGAACACGCTGGGTCTATTTATGCCAGAGCAGGAATGCGACACATCCAGATCCTGCGTTATTTACTAAAGCAGAAAACACATACTCAGTGGACATTAAGGTATTGGTCACAGCAGACCAACTGACATTATTTTCATTCCCTTCATCCGCCACACAAGTTGACCTTAGCTCAGAGTTCAGCGACTTTTCAGCTGAGATCATGGCTGTGTGAACACAGGATAAGGTCGTCACGTGAAGATGTTTACCCAATATGGCCTTGCGTACATCTAGCTCTTTACCTTCTATGTTCACAAACACACATCAGGCTGTATTTTATTGTATTTGAATGTTTTCCTCTCTGTCCCTCTCCTCAGATGCCTGGCTCTTCAGGCACAACTCAGAGCATGAAGAAGACTATTGGACACCGGGGTGTTGAGACCACCACGGGAGAGACCACCTATAAAAAGGTTAGAACAGGGCAGGGGTCAGTGACATCAGATTGTTGACACCCACAACACTGAGCAGCAGAGTTGAAAAGTGAAGAAGGATCAGTGTGTACGCCTACGTGTTTTGTGTTTATATTCTAAAAATAGTTTGGAAATTCCTTTGACTAGACACCCAAGAATAGTGAGTGAAACTATAGAAGTCAGAGGCGTAAAATATTGTTTGTTCCAGTGCTTATTATTTTTTTCCTCTCTTACCCCTGCAGACTACATCATCTGCCCTAAAAGGTGCCATCCAACTGGGCATCACTCACACAGTTGGCAGCTTGAGCCAAAAAGCAGAACGAGATGTTCTCATGCAGGACTTTGTGGTGGTCGAAAGCATCTTCTTCCCCAGGTTGGTTACGGAAGTCGTAACTGAGTGAATGTATTGAATTTGTGGTTTTATTTTTGGGGTTCATGTAGATTCTTATGGTCTCTCTGTCTCTTGCTCTCTCTCGTGTGTTTCAGTGAAGGCAGTAACTTGACTCCGGCTCATCACTACAGTGACTTTCGTTTTAAGACCTACGCTCCCATTGCCTTCCGTTACTTCAGAGAACTGTTTGGTATACGGCCAGATGACTACCTGGTCAGTACTTAGACCAAACTCACACTGCTTTTAACTTACACAGATTTATTTTGAACAAATAGAATTATTTAGGTCAGCCTTTTAGCGAGTGTGATCACCTTTTGAGACTGAAAATGTTTTGCACATGGTAAGAAAGTCTCACCTAATATTCTGTGGTGTTTCTCTGCAGCGATTCAGCATTACAGTCATGTGATTCAGTCATCCATCTTAATGTGCATCTGATGTAACAGATACACTAATATTTTAATCAATACAGCCGTCTACACGGGCTGCGTGTCAGCTTGTATCTGCCATACCCATGTAACAGCAACCCAAAGCTTATTTTTATGCTTTTCTTCTGTTTTACATGTGTAACTATAGTAATTGTATATTGGGCTCTGAGTGCTGCCAAAACGCAGGTGACCTACACTCAATACTGCACCTGAACACATCCTGTGTAGACACAGATAGAAGACTGAAGTTACTGCTGCTGCTCTTCTTACACTAGACCCCCTGTGTAGGTAGACTTGGACATAGGCTACTCCCAGCACTTTTTGTCATATTTAATAACAGTGTTTTCTCCAGCGTTTTCTTTCTCTGCTGACAGTTTCTTTATGTCAGCATTTTGAGATTTTGTGCTCCCGTTTAGAAATTGTTCCATGTCTCTGTACGTCAACCACGCCAACAAAGCAATTTGTTGCAATCAGGAGTCGTGTCAGATGTCAATGTGTTTCTATCAAGTGGCCAGTTGGTGCTATTATGCACTCAAAATAAAATAAAAAAAACTCAAGCAATGTTTTTATGTGCTTTTTATTTCATGTTAACTTATTTATGCACCCTTTCTGTGTCTCCTCTGCAACATCCTAGCGACCTCCCGGGGGTACCCAACCCCCAGGTTAAGAACCACTTGTTTCATTTAATTAGAGCTCTGGTTATGCCAACATGTGTGCTCTGTTTTGACTGGATACTAATGCACTCTTCTGTCTCTTGAAGTATTCTCTGTGTAACGAGCCACTGATCGAGCTGTCCAACCCTGGTGCCAGCGGATCCCTCTTCTACGTCTCTAGTGATGATGAGTTCATCATCAAGACTGTTCAACACAAAGAGGCAGAGTTTCTCCAGAAACTCCTTCCTGGATACTTCATGGTGAGAAGTGGGAGTGTGTTCAGTATGAGTGATGATAATTTCAATAACCATAATTATCTGGAGAGTAGGTGCCTTGAATGAGTGGGAACTCTAATCATGTTTTTCCAATTTCTTTTTTCCTCCTCCTTTCTAGAATATAAACCAAAACAAGCGCACCCTGCTACCCAAGTTCTACGGACTCTACTGTGTTCAGGCAGGAGGCAAGAATATCCGTATTGTAGTGATGAACAATCTTTTGCCTCGGATCATCCCCATGCACCTCAAATATGACCTGAAGGGCTCCACCTATAAGAGACGAGCATCACCTAAAGAAAGAGAAAAGGCTGTTCCCACATACAAAGACCTAGACTTTATCCAGGACTTGCCTGACGGCCTGCTGCTGGAAGCGGACAACTACAATGCCCTGTGCAAGACTATACAGAGGGACTGCTTGGTGAGTCAGAGAGACACTTGTTTTTCATTGACTGATTTTTATTCAAGTAGCATGCACTCAAGCCTCTCAGCCCACATGGAATTACTGGTTACATTTATATGCACTGTTGAATATGCAAGTATATTAAAATTCCTAAACAAGTTCAGATAGTACACCAGCAGAATACATTATCATTGTGCCATCACATAACTACCAAATAAATATATCGAATCAAACTTTCTGACCAACAAATCTTAATAATCGCGGTGCTCAAACAAATTTGCAGAAATACCAAAGATATTTTAGAGACAGTCACTTTATAACTCAGGTTTTTCCAGGTCGTCTTTTAAAAGGACCAACCTAATGCCAGCAAAAATTAAAATTTAATTTTTCCAATGACATAGTGGATAGATTTTGTTCTGTAGGGTACCAATAAATATTATAAAAAATTGTGTTCTGCACACAAATGGACAGACTAAGCAACAGCCACGATAACCACCTTTGAAAAGGTAATACTTAAAGGAAGTGAAATTAGTTATTTTCTCTTAAACTCATAATTTTCTGTTTCTTTTAAGGCAGTTCTCAAGGTTGTTTGTTGCTTAGTATGGAACTCCAGCACTGCTGGCAGTCGAAGGATCAACAGGAGTCTAGTGTTTAAGAGATGACTCAAGCTTTCATGACACTGCAAACTAATACTCTGTTTACTTTGAGGGATGATACCTTTTCAAATGATGGAAGTGGCTGGCGGCATTTATCATTGATGTTAACACAGGATATCTTTATGTTCTATATAATTTAGTTGATCAGTCTTGGGGAAAGTCAAATAATACACACGGCAGAGCCTTTAGAGGCTAATCCTTCTTTGTGTTTGCTGAGTCACTGTTACTTTACTTCTACAGTCCATACATTTACATTCCTCTGGTCTAAATCCACCTATCAACACTTTTGAGTGATCTTCTCTGTTAACCCAACCAGCACGACCACTCTGTCAATGTGTTGTTGTGACTGGTTGTGTACTATTGTAAAAGCGAACTGTCGCTGTCTGATCGGGTATTGGTGTTGCTCATCTGTATCTCACCCTAATTTTATTGTACAAGTATTATGGAGGTATACAAGTATTGTATGGAAGTCAGTGACAATTTGACCCTACTTCTCACTTGATGTATTAACTCAGTAAACACTTTCTAAATGAGTTTATGGTTTCAGTTGCTAGTATCAAGTCTTCAATACAGCATGATGTTCATTCTTGTAAATTGTGGTCCCATTTAATTTAAATTTGATGATAAAGCAGGGTGCCTTAGTGCGTGGCTACATTGTGATTGACAAGTTGCTACCACGGCAACATAAACAGGGGTAACCCCAGATTCACAGAGTGAAGGTGTAGCCATAGTCGTCGTTATTTCAGTGTTTTTTCTGTTAATGAAAGTTAATTGTAATATTTTTGTCACCTAAAAAAGTCTTGTTCAGCGTTTGATTGTACTACCACTTTGATTGTCAGGTGTTCAGTTTTCCGATAAGAACATTTTGTTTTAATGGTTTTAAGCCTGTTTTTTACTAGCAAAAAATAGCATTAGCATTATCACAGTTAACCATAGACTGTAAATGCACTGTGTTAACCAAGCTACCAGCTAGCATTAGGCTCAGCTCCACCCTCTTGTCCAAATATGGTCACTTCTCGTCACTTCTGGCTCTAAAATCCAAGATGGTGATGGTCAAAATGCCAAAAACCAATGGGTGACAGTGCCTATGTCCATTATTTTTACAGTCTATAGGTCCTATCAGCCTATCCTTTTTATCCTATTTAGATGGCATTGGCATTGCTAAAAAGAATTTTTAACCTTTATCCCAGTCAACATTTTTGAATAAGGTAAATGCACCTCTTTTAGGGTCAACCACTCTCCACTATATAGATATATTTTTTAAAAATGTTACATTTTAACATTAAAAACAACATTAAACTTTTGAAAAACATTTTTAAGCAACAAAAAAGTACCACAACACAAACAATGCTCATTATTGAAGCAGCATCCAGTTTTAGGAAGTATTAGGCTATATCATTCAAAATATTTTGTGTGTAAAAGTTTGCAAGTGTTTCCTACTATAGTACTATCGTACCCCTCTATTCAATCATCTCTGTCAGTGCACTTCAAACCATTAAACTAATCAAAATACAAAAGAAAGCTCACCAAAACACTGCTGTCATCAAACTGTGTGTGTAAATTTCATGTCATGAGGGGTTGCTCCGATTGCTGATCATGTCAACTCAATCATTGTTTTTGTATGTATTATGTAGCTCTTACAGAGTTTCAAGATCATGGATTACAGTCTGTTGATGGGCATCCACAACATGGAGCAGGCCTGTCGAGAGCGGGACCGTGCTGGGGGCAATTCAGGGGACAGTGGGGGATCGGAGGGAGCAGTGACCCCAGATCAGCGCCGGCCGCAAGCCCAGAAAAGTCTGTACTGTACAGCCATGGAGTCCATCCAGGGGGAAGCTCGTGGAAAGGGAGCTTTGGATTCAGAAGATCAGTGAGTCTTATTGTTTAACCAACCACCAGAAGAGCTGCGTTTGAACTGCAGTGTTTGCTTTGTAGTGTAATCTGTGACTGGGAAATGACAATTCAGTGATCTGTTGTTTTTGCTCTGGCCTTGTCCTTCCAGCATGGGGGGTATCCCAGCTCGTAATAATAGAGGAGACAGGTTACTGATCTACATCGGCATCATTGACATTCTGCAGTCCTACAGGTTGGTGTCTCATAGCATCGAAATCAGTTCCTCTTTCTTTTTTAATTAATAAGCAAGCTTCCTACCTACATTACCCGTTATTTAATTTGCAGTATATCATTTAATTATGTCCTACTCTTTAGATTTATTAAGAAGTTGGAGCACTCCTGGAAGGCCTTGGTCCATGACGGGGTAAGAGCCAACACACTAATTAAAGAGTCTTTAAGTGCAGAGGCTCAGAGAGAGATTTATGGCCATAAATTGTGTTAATATGAAACCCATATCTTGTAGTAGTAAGTTTTGGTTGCATCTAGACTTGAGTACATAATATCAGACTCTAATAGCTCTGTTACTGTTTTAATTGTAGGACACAGTCTCAGTTCACAGGCCCGGTTTCTACGCAGATCGTTTCCAGCAATTCATGTGCAACACAGTGTTCAGGAAAATTCCACGTAAGTATGTGTGTGTGTTTATTTTTAAATCCCCTGAATGGAAGTTAATATCATGATGACCTGACGGTGGAGAAAACACAAGAGTGAAAAAGTCTTGAATTGATCATTTCTCCTTTTTATGTCCTTTGTCATCTTCAGTAAAACCATCACCATCTAAGAAGAGCCGTGGTGGAGGTCAGGGGGGGCTCAGGAGGGCCCCCACCCTGGGAGGTCCGACCCCACTCTCCCAACTAACAGGACAGTCATCTGTTGACTCCAGACTAGTCTACCACAGCCACTATAAAAGCACAGACTCAGAGGCTGACAGCGGTAAGAACTGAGGCATCACAAGCAAAGTAATCAGAACATGAAGAAGATTTGCGGTTTATTGTATCCACAACTGCAACTTTTCTCATAGCTGTACTCAGATTGGAGGTACTGGTGTCGAAATGTGCAATAATCCGGTTTCCTGTTGATGATTTGCTGTCAGGCGTGCAGTTGGGCAGACCAGATCTTGTTCCGAGGACCCCTCCGCTGGTAGAAAACTCTGCTGACTGTGAGGCCAACCTGTCCACCTCATCACTAGGAAGCACAGGAGTTCCCTCCACTTCTCCCCCTCTACGGTAAAAACATCACCAAGATAATAATACTCTGACTTTAATTCTTCCATTTCGCTCTCACACTGTTTTTATATCATCTGCTCTGACTTTTCTCTGTAGGTCTGTAGGGGTGGAAGTGCACAAAGCGGCTAACACAGATCACGACCAGGGTGCTTCCCACAGGTACTGCTGGTTCCCAGACAGCAATTATTGGTCATAAACATAAACAACCTCATCAAGTTGTTTGTCTCACTTGTCATCTTGTCTCATTAATTGCATTTGTTCTGTTCCAGTTTGGGAGCAGAAGAGACTGTAGATAATTCAGGCAACCTGTCCGGAAACGAAGATGTAGTTTCACTATCTGACATCATCCCCGAGACCAACATCTGTTTTGTAAGTCTCAAAAATCGTGCACATATACACACATCACTACTAAAACCATGACATTATGAATTAGTAAATGGTTATTAGTTGTAAATTTCTTATTCAGCTTCATAATCTTGGTATTGGTTTGATCTTCACAGTAAAAACGGACACAGTGCCATCTAAAGATGAGAAGTTTCTGGAAGAGGTGAGGTGGGCGGAAGTAAGGATAAAGAGAGTGAAAGTCACCCGCATCCACTGTGGACCCTCTGTTGCACCTCTGTTGTTTTCTCAGCCCTACAAGTATATACAGAGGATGCTGGATGAAGCAGCCAGGTGGAGTGGAGGTTGTGACGAAGCAGAAAGCAATGGTGGGATCGGTGGCAGTGGTGCGTGCACACATTTGTCCACCCAAAGCTCTGTTGTCTTTTTCTTTAAACACCTGGAAAAAAAAGGCTCATGACCCTGAATTGGCAGCTCTTTAGTAGCTCCGGCAGCATTACATTAATTAAACAAAGCTTTTTTTTTCCCCCCATATTCACAACATGTATGTCTGCTGCCATGACATAATCCCAACTAAATGATTAGTCATATGTTGTAAAAAGCTCATGCCCCAGTCACCAGCGGATGACGAAGAGTCAGTCATCCCACCCACTTTTTCACAGCATGAAGGGCATGCGAGTGGGCACAGACAGCAGTTCAGCAGAAACACACACAACACTTAAAAGCACATGAAGGGCATAGCCTGCATTTGTCGAGTGACTTTTTTTTTTTTTTTTTGGCGCTGTGTCTAAGTGGGTTCACATTTCCATGACTCACACTCTAATGTTCCTGTTACCACACATCCATTTCCCCTCAGCACTCCTCATGAGCAGGCGCACTCTGAGCTAACAGTGGTTCTCTCGTTCGTCATCGATAGAAATCATTCAAATCAACACTTGCTGCCTTCCACTCTACAATCATGTATGCATTTCATTTCACTGATTGTGGATGTGCAGTATTTGTTTGAAAGCAGATTTTGAATCAGACCTATTATGATCATTTAGTCTTTATAAATTATTCTGCTGGAAGCCATGGTGGTGCTGCAAAGGTCCGGCTAGATCTTACCACTGCTGAATGTACATTACTATGTTTTTTTTCTTATAGAATGTGTCTTATTAACATGGCAGACCACATTGTGCAGCCCTGAAAATCTCCCCCTCTGATGTGACCATATGTGCTAAAATATAAATTCATACAGAGAGAAGAGCTGTTGACAGCATTGCTGGCCAGTAGATGCTGTTAAGTTAAGTCACGCTATTAAGTTAATAGAAGAATAATAATTTCCAGCTACTGTCACATGTCTGTCATGTCTGTGCCTTTACATGTTTTGTCCCTCCACTAACACGGGATGTATAGCTGACTTTTTTTTTTTTTTTTACAGGTTAGTGCTCTAGTAGCAGATACAAACCTGCCTTATCACTATAGCTGAAGTCATCAAACTGCCATTTGTATGTCTGGATCAACCAAACAATTGTCAGGGTTTAAAAGAATTTCAGAGATTTTAACGCAAACACTATTACAATCCCTTTTGGTTATCTTCTCCCGACATCAGGCAGTTAGGATGTCTGTCTCTTTATTGATCATTTCTGCTGGTTACAGAAATGACCACTGCCCACATCCACTCTTGGACCAACATTATTAACCATGTGTATAACCAATTTTTGTATTTTTTTTGTATGTAGTAGTACTCAGCTTTTACTTGGCTATTCATAAAAAACTGCTTTTGTGTTTTCATGAAATGTTTTATGTTTATCTTATTGTTTAGAGCACTAAACAAGCTATTGAGGTGGCTGGCAGAAAGCTGTTTACCCCAGTGATTTCCGTTACAGACATTTTTTTAATCACTACCAAGTGACTGTAGCAAACCTGAAGATCTTAGACGTCATCTCATCGAATGAACTGCTGTTCGTGTTTGTTAGGCACATGTGGTCTATGCAGCAGAGAGGGAGAAAAGGGGGGTGGGTGGGGGTGGGGGGTCGTGAGTTGTGGATACAGAAAGAAGGAAAATTACTCATTGTTCATCAATGCACATTTGAGGATTTAGGACTGAGCCTTTTGTATTATGAGCCAGTCGTGGCACCAAAGAGAAAAGCAGAGGAGACGGGTGAGACGTTCAGGATCCAGTACAGTCATGAAAATGAAATTAGACACTCCTGGACACCTGCATGGACTGATATGTTGTATATGGTAATAACACTGGGTTGACCTGTGTTTTTAAAGGATCTATTATTAAACTGGATGTTTTTTTTTTTTGGTTTTCTTTGCTAAATAGTTTCATGTCTGATAAGCTGTATCTGACACAAACCCTAGTCCCTGTAAAGAATTTTTTTTGTTTGTTTTTTTTTTTTTTTTTCTGAAGAATTGGTTTACCACGTGGCCGGAGACATTTCAAGATTCACCACCGCATTCCTGTGAAATTCATGTTTAATTTACTACATGTGTTGTAGCTAGTAGAACCCCTCTTTTACAATCTGTTGTCTAGTTGAGATGATGTATTTGAAAATACTTATTTCTGGTATTATGCGAAAACTTAAAATATCGATTTCAAGCAGATCAGTTTAAAGTCATTTTCTGTTGGTTTAGGGAGAAAAAGCCACCAAAGAAAAACACTCCAATGCTCCAATACTTTAAGATTAGACAAATCCAGATACTATTTGTGACAGCTGTATTATGTTACAACTCTTGCAGACCTTTTTTTTTTGTTTTGTTTTTGTTTTTTGGGTCGGTGGTACTGTGTAATTGCTGGATACAGAGGAGTTTCTGTTACAGTTGTTATGTACTACACCATGGCACAAGAAAAACGTAATCCTTCGGTGCTTAAATGTCGGTGCACTAAGTGTAGACACTACAATATATTTGAAGTAATGCAATATAAACCACAATATGCCACCTTTCAGTTCAAAGAAGTATATTTATTAATATGATTGATTGCTGTTGGCTGAAATGATAAAGTTGTATTATGTATCTTAGATGATTGTACGTATACTGTATACTGACAGAAGGATGTCTGAAACTTTATAGCGTGTGTTGCCTATGAAGGGGGACTATTTGACAATTTCACTTTTTATATTTCATGTTTAGATTGTGATATGATAGATATATTCTCTCCATAATGATTCTGGGTTGTTAATCTCCCATGCTTTTCTACATGAATGTTTCACACGGCCCACGAGCCAATGTTGCTGGTTGTCCTATATGCTTCAATTACTATATTTTTACTGTGTATAAAATGTGTATATGTACATAGGAGTCACTGAAATGCCTTCTCATGCAATATGTGCTGCCTGTCCCTCCTGCCATGTTTCAGTTATGTGGTGGTGATGTTTTCATGTCTGATTTTAAAGGATTAAACATATTTTCTAAATCTTGGTTTTGGGTCTCTTTGTTAGTGGATATTATCTAATTTCCTGTCATATGGTGGTTGTGAATATGTCTTTGTGTCTTATTTTTGTTTTGTTTTTTTAAAGTCCCCTTCTCATAAAGGTGTTTTGTTTCTTGTTCACGTGATTCTTTGTTCTCACCCCAAATTTGAGTCTTAAAGTGTGTATCTACGAGCATGATTTGTGACATCACAGTTTGGAGGCAATCATGGTCCAGTATACAGCTTAGACAAGTGTAATGTGGAAGCTTGAAGCCTCCAGTGCAGATAAACTGAGAACGGACTTTACAGTGAAGCAAGAGACATAAACTTTTGAAATGAAAAGTATTTTTATAGATTCTGGATTCTTCATGTGGGAGCAGGAGCAAATGTAATTTTAAGGATTTTAGTAAAATAATTGAACTTTTTTTTTGTGGAAATATATATCAGACACATTATTTAAAGCAGAGTATTTATTTTCTATATACATGTCTGAAGGGGATCTTTAAACATAGCCAACTCAAAAAAACATTTACACTGAAGCAGTACTATCTTTTATGGGTTCTGAAGAGGTTTTATTCATGTCTACAGGCTATCATGTTAAAAAGATCATTTAATTACCATTTTGCAACATATTCAGGGTCTTCATCCACCAAAACCATCCCTAATATCTCATATTCCAGGGCTCTCCAGTTGAACACATTCCTCGTGGTGAAGTTGTCACCATTCATATAGCCTTGGACCACTGAGCCAACCCATTGTCAGAGCTCCAGGTGGCACACAAGGAATGCCAGGTGTTTGGAGGAAATGACAGTGACAGGAAGTTTGTGTAACTGCCCTGAGCATACACACTGACACACCCTGAACTTGCCTTAAACAGAACAAAGGCATTGCGGTACAAGAGACTAGACAAAGAGAAGAGCCTGGACTCCCTGGTGAGATCTGTGAGGAATCTAAACAGGTGGACCAGCTGTGAGAGACTGAGAAGAAGCATTGTTTTAAACATAAAAATGAACAAAAAAGCTGTCTGATTCCCTCAGTTACCTGAGACAGACAGTCGCAGAGCTGAGCGTGGTTTTATCTGTCAGTAGTTTGACATAATCTTTGTTTCTCTCCCTAGGAAAGACAAACGGGAAAAGCAAATGAACAAACTCTTTAACTGTCATCAGAGGAGAGAGCATGACTATTGTCAAGACCTTAAACATTATATGATTGAAACAAAGTACTCTAGCTTCATTCCATTATATTGAAATGTCATTATTCGTCCTCCGTACACACAGTTTTTGTTCTTGAAGTCTTTTTGACTGAATAAAGGTTGACATAGGCCTACCTTGGGGTGTTGCATAACATGATGCAAACATCACTGTAAGAAGCAAGAGTTTCTCCATCTGAGATTTCAAAAAGTCAATATTTTAGTCTCAATGCAGTTAAGTAATTCATTTCTAAAATACCCTCAGCTCAATAATGCATTCATTCATCACTGTCAGGCAACATCTGCAGGTTTACCCAGATTAAAAAAACATTTTTACAAAAAAGGAAGTAGCCTACATATCAGCCAATGATTAAAATGACACTAAATAAAAATGGTTACTTGCCTTTGGGGATTATAAAAATCAATATAAATGATTTAGTTTGAAACTGGATGTGTGGCCTTTTACGTTGTAGTCTGGCTGTGTCAGCTTCGTTTGGATGACCTGGATAGTTTCGGGTTGTTGGACCTGTTTTATTTGTGAGGTGAAAATTGTTGTTTGATCTGCTTTCATCACGGAGGACTGTGAACTCTTTCCCAACAAAAGGCTAACACAAACATCAAGGGTGGAGGTGGTCACAGTGGCATTACTTTTTCCATAATGGTACACTTACAGTCTTTGTTTTTAGCATTAATAGGGTTTGTTTTTCTACCACACCTGTGCATTATGTGTAGGTTTAATAGCAGACATTTATTGTGATGCATGGTGTGCAAACATTCTCATTAATTTCACCCCTGTGCTCTTGTGCACATCACTGGTTAAAAGCACATCTGATAGCCCACAGAACAAGAAAAATAGAAGACATGTTTAGACGTATATAAAATAATCTACTTTAATAATTTATGTCTAATATGGTTTTTCCACAAAAATCCTTGAATTTACATCTACTCCTCCCTAAATTAAAAATATATTTCATCTCACAAATTTAACTGCTGGACACAAGATGTCTCCTACCTCACTGTAAAGTTAATTCTCAGTGTTTGTGCACTGGAGGCTTCAGGTTTCCACATCACACTTGTATAAGTTGAATACTAGACCATCACTGGCTTCCAAACTATCTCGGATGTCGTGAATCATGCTCGTAGGCCTGCCCCTTCTAACTGGATTTTCAGTGGGTACAGAGTAACTTTCCACTTTCAGAAGATGAATGTGAAAACAGCCTTCTAGTGTCACACTCTGCACTGAGATCATTCTGTACATACAGTGAAACTCAAACCTTCAACTGTAGGAACAGGAAGAAAAACATATTTTTGGGTGGAGGGGAACTTTAGTATTATTATAGTCATATATTTAAGCATACATCCAACAACAATTTTTGAGCTATCTGTATCCCACAATGTTTCATTTGCTATTAACTCATGGATGTATTATAAGGATTAAAGTATTTCAGAAGTATTAACCCCCTTCATAACAATCTGTACAGGTTTTTTTTAAAGAAAACACCATTACCCATAATCCATAACGATGACGTAGAACGCGACAGACATCAAGATGGTGCTTGAAAGTACTATGGTCTGGTAAGGAAATGAAAATATGTTTAAAATGAACACTTTAAATGCCAGTTTTGTACTAAAACAATCTAATGCATGATGAATTGATATACGCGTTTTGAGGTCGTTTGTTTGAAACATGAGTGCAGGTTTAAGCTATTTGTTTTTTTTTGTATTAAAGATGAGCTATTCCCTGAGTCACTCTACAGCCAAACGTTAGCTAGCAGCAGCTCCCAGCATTAGCTTAGCTGGCTAAAAGGGTTTAGTTAGGTTATGGTCTCTAAGCACTTTATATTCCCAATAACGATAATCAACGTAGTGTTGCTAAACGAGGTTTAAGGACTGAGCTTCTAAGTCCTGAGTTATGCCTCACGCCGAATAAAACTGGAGCAAGCATTCATTTGGATATATTGTTGCTAACATGTTACTTAAAGATCACGATTTTGCATGTATACAGAGAGACGTGTGTTGTTTCTGACACAATCTGATCAAAACTAATAAACATGAACGTTGTCTCAAGTGTAGTATGTATCGGTACCGCAGACCTATTGCATTGGTTTGTGTTACTGTAACAGTTACGTTACGTTTCTATTACAAACCAACAGATTATGGTGTCCATCAGGGTTACGATTCAAGATTTTCATTATCGCTCAATATATAGATTATTCTATTAATTATTTTGTCTGTTTAATGTTAGAAAACAGCCATCACATATTCCCAATATGACTTCTGTAAATCGCTTTTTTTGTCTGACCAACAGTCCAAAACCACAAAATGTTATAATGAACTCAGAAAGGTAGAAAATCCTCATATTTGAGTGAGTGGTTTCACAAATTGTTTCTGCTTGATAAATTACTTAAAACATGAATCACTTATAAAAAAAAATTGTCAGATATTAATTTTCTGTCAATCAACAAATCAATTAATTGACTAATTGTTTCATCAATAGGGTCCTCTCCCTGTACATGTTCTCATCAGAGATACACCGATGTATCAATGTATTAAAATACACAATTTGACAAAATATCGATTGCTGGTAGGCCGATACCAATATTTTGTCAAATTGTGTATTTTACATTTTTTTTCCAGCACTAGCAGTTGTTAACAGTCCTGTTGTTTTTTCTTAGTGTGGACAACAGTGAGTACATGCGCAATGGAGACTTTCTGCCCACCAGGCTGCAGGCTCAGCAGGACGCAGTTAATATTGTTTGCCACTCCAAGACTCGCAGCAACCCAGAAAACAATGTGGGCCTCATCACCATGGCAAAGTAAGAGACAATGCATTTGAATTAGTGTACTGACATTTAAAATATGTGAAGATAATAACACAGATGTTATGTCCCCGTGAAGCAACTGCGAGGTGCTGACGACACTGACTCCAGACACGGGGAGGATACTGTCCAAGCTGCATGCTGTGCAGCCTCGTGGAAACATCAGCTTCTGCACCGGCATCAGGGTGGCACATGTGAGTTTGTGACTTTGATAACATAGTGTTCTCCTCCTCATCCTGTAGGACACCAATAACTTTTGGTCTGTGAAGTGAATTTTATAAACATTAGAACACATTGAGAGGTCAGTTAAAGTTATTTCTGTAAGTTTAAATAAGTCTTTATCTATAACCTAAACAACTTTAGGTTGAACCCAGCTGTGAGTGCTTCTCCTCTCCCACGGTACAGTACAAAAACAGGGCAGACAGTCTGAGATTTGAAAAGAAGGATTCACAATTAATAGGAGCTGTAAGCCTTTTTCACAGAAGACATTTTGACTTTTTTGCAGGAAAAAGCACAAGTGTAACTAATAACAGTGTCTCAGTCCCAGTAAGACATTCCAGTGAACCAACATGTACAACTGGAACAAGCTCACCTAAATGTAATGCAGCCATCATTAATGTTATTTGTAACACCTGTGCTTTTCTGGCTATGACATGTCAAAATGTCATGTCAGTTCATATGTTTCTTTTGTTCATGTGTTATGTCTCTCTCCTCTGTAGTTGGCTCTGAAGCACAGACAGGGCAAAAACCACAAGATGCGCATAATTGCATTTGTTGGCAGCCCAGTGGAGGACAACGAAAAAGAGGTGAGCTAAGTTCAGACATTAATCAATGTGTTTTGTGTGTCATGATTTGTGACTTATATTTTGATAACCTGAAGGATAAAATCTTCAGACTTTAAAGATTTTGTTTAGATGGATTGGTAGATAACTTATCAGAAAGTATGCTGCTCACCACACCCTGAACTGTAATTATGGTGAACAGTTAGATCACAGTGGGTCATGTAAATAATTGACTGAATGGTAAACTGACACAGTTCTTCTCGCTGGGTTATTGAGAGAATTGACAAACTCAACTTTAACAGTCAATATCTGTTAAAGTCATAATGTTAAACACAACATTATCAGTGGAAATATGCAGACAGCAGGGGTCTGTCTGACAAAAGTATTTGGGTAAGATTGCTGAGTAAAACTTCAAATTTCAAATTGGGAACATAGACTGATGTAAACAAAGTAGGGATGCACTGATCTAACTTTTTCTTGGCCAATACTGATTCTGATTTAAAATCTAAAATCTAAAAATGTTTAGTAGTGTGAGTTTGTGGCCGGCTCTGACTGACTGAATGCAACTGATAGTGGAGCCACTGTTGACAAAGTAACATTATTTAGTTTAGATTGGTCACGTCATGGTTGATACCTGATACAATTAATAAGTTCAGTTTGGGTGCCAATACTGATCTGGTGTATCAGATTGGTGCATTCCAAAAAAATGCTGGTCCAGGTTTACTCAGTGTTGTTATCCAGCTTACTTATTAATACTTCTTCATGAATCAGATCCCTGTTCATCTGTGGGAAAAATTAAATTGGCTCATAGCAGCAGTTGACCCATATATCTGTCAGGCCCCTAATAAAACATGGAATGTTTGTGTTTGTCTTCTCTTGTAGCTTGTCAAAATGGCAAAGCGTCTGAAGAAAGAAAAAGTCAATGTGGATGTCATTAACTTTGGAGAGGAGGTATTTTACCCACAATGCTCCACACACACACACACACACACACACACACACACACACACACACACACACACACACTCAACCATTATATATAATATCTAATTTGCTATTGTTGACGGTTTTACCTCTCTGTGTTGTCCGCTTCATGTGCTCACCCTTGTTTTTTTCTCACAGGAGATGAACACAGAGAAGCTGACAGCCTTCATCACCACACTGAATGGCAAAGAGGGAGTAGGCTCCCATCTGGTCACAGTGCCTCCAGGCCCCAGTCTGGCCGATGCCCTTCTGTCCTCACCCATCCTGGCCGGAGAGGGAGGTGCAGTGCTAGGCCTGGGCGCCAGTGACTTTGAGTTTGGAGTGGATCCCAGCGCAGACCCAGAGCTGGCCTTGGTAAGAGAGCAGGAGAAAAGGGCCTTTATAGTTCTTTTTAGACTTAACTTTTCTCATCTTTTGCCTCTAAAATTCTCATAATTATTCATCTCAGTGCTGCTGTTCTCTTCAAACGTACCTTCTATGCTACATTTTATCTTTTTCATTCTTTCTTCTTAGTATATTTCTGTGGTGTTATGCTACTTGTCAGTATTTCAAGTAATGCAGCCGTGTCGCTTTTATTTGTTTCCAGCCATTTTGCTACACAAATGAAATGAGTTAAAATGTTTAAGGATAACATGGAAAGAGCCCACACTTTTTTATTTTATTTTATTTATGCCTTGTTTGTTTTCTTCCTCTCCTCACCTCTCTCTAGGCTCTACGAGTGTCTATGGAGGAGCAGAGGCAACGACAGGAGGATGAAGCTCGCAGAGCTGCTGTTGCGTCAGCTGCAGAAGCTGGCATTTCCTCCCCTGCTGCAGATGGTGAGAAAAATGCCCGCTAACTTGATTTTGCTAACTTGCTAAAAACTTCTTATTTTCTGTCAGTGTGGGAGTTTACACTGCTCAAAGAGTGTTTCCACATGGCATATGTTTCTGTCTTTCTGTTGTAGAGTCCGAGGATGCCCTCTTGAAGATGTCTGTCCCCAACACAGACTCAGCCACACCTGCTTTACCAGACTTTAGCCGCATGACAGAGGATGAACAGATCGCCTATGCTCTGCAGATGTCCATGCAGGGATCAGGAGCAGGTTAAACATGGACACCTATTTTGAATTTTCTGAATTTCTCTTCCCAGAGAATTTATAGTCTTTAAGACAAAGGGAGATTCAGTATACATCACATCAACATTATAAAACACAGACTTTACAGCAAGATCTCGCTTATCTGCTGCATTCAAGTCATGTCGGATCAGATATTGGATGTTGTTGAAAGGATGTGTTTTAATGTGGATCTGACTGTTAATGTGTGTATATGCACAGCAGCACTCCATCCAGGAATATAGAGCTCAGGTTAAAAATGGCTACAATTATCTGTCAGCCCCATTTTTCCTTCTCAAACAACATTTCTGTTCCATTTTTCCTGTAGAGTTTGGCGCTGAGGACATGGACACTGGAGCTGACATGGACTCCAGTGAAGCTAAGGTAAGCACAAGCCTTTATTAGATCTATTTTTTCATCAGATTTAAAAATGCTTGGTGAAGATTAGTTGCAACATTTCATTATCTGTGTCCAGGATGAAGAGGACTACGATGTTATGCAGGATCAAGAATTCCTTCAGAGCGTTCTGGAAAACCTTCCTGGAGTCGACCCCAACAACGAGGCCATCCGTAACGCCATGGGCTCTCTGGCTTCCCAAACAGGCTCTAAACCTGACGCCAAGAAGGATGAGGAGAAAAAGAAATGAAAATCCAAAGAGAGGAACTTGATATATGTTAAATAAAAACTCCTGAGAATCGCACTGCATGTGTTATTCACAGTAACATTACTACTCTCCTCAATGCAGGATTTGTTTTGTTCATCTTCTGTTTCATCATCTTGTTTATGTAGCTGTGCAGACTGTAAACAAACCTTTGCCATTTTTAAACTTTAGGTTAAAGTCGTGTTCTGATTTTTGGGAGTATTTTGATTTCAACTTCTTTTGTGCCAAGCAGATATGCTTACTTTTGAATCTTTTGTAATATAACTACTCAGTAGCACGGGAAGATTATAATCCACAATAAATTTACAGAATACAAAGTGGTAACTTTTTCTGATGCTTGAAATTTATTTACAGTTGTGATAGCTGCAACAGTTAAATTTTACACACCTATGTTTCTGAACATCAATGAATGTTGCATTTAATTTTACGTAAGTTCACTGGTATTACATATTCATTGTTCAGTTAAAAATGGTGCTTGCATTTTAAAATGGATGTTTTTTTGTAAATGTTCCTTATTGAACACAACAGTAATACATGACATGTAATTAAGTACACATAGACAGGGGATGGGGTAGTCCTGACAACTGCAGACAGAAACTGTACACTCATAACAGGTTATGTTTTCATAGCCCTCTATGTATATAGCATCAGTGTAAACAGTGTCACTCAGAAATACATGTAAACATAGTTTGGCATGAGAAAATTTGAAATCATGTAGGTCAGTGGTGGAATAAGTGTTTTTTTACTCAGGTAAAAGTAGCTGTATAACAATGTAAAATACTCAGATACAATTAAATGTCCTGCTTTCAAAATACTACTTGAGTAAAAGTACTCATTATGCAAACAAATGCCCCCTGTGGCTGATGTGTTATTATAAATTACATTTTTAGATTATGATTAAGTTAAGTTAATGTTGATCATTATCAATGCATGAGTATAATTTTATTGTTGTAGTTGGCTGAGGTGGTTTAATAGTTGAGTCAACCTAAGGGCCAGGCCCCATCCAAAAGGTCACAAAATAAATCAAAGTGGTCTTGAGATGATTAACGCAAAAGAAGAAAAAGTTTGAGATGTTGCATGCTTACACTGCTTTTGGTGTAAAATTCTTATTTAAATGAAATCATCTGGAAGTTAAGAGAAGAAATCTCTTTTGTGGAACTGCTAACAACTCAGACAACTGAAATATGACAATTAAGGGGGTTATAAGCTTAAGAGGCTGGGAACCAGTGGTTAAACTCTCAACAATGCATTGCATTTTATAAGCTTATTATGTCATATGATGTATTTTAATGCAAAATCTTAATCTTAAAAGTAACTAGTAATTGTAGCAGTCAGATAAAAGAGCATCAAAACGGAAATACTCAAGTACCGTTATGTCAAAATTATATGTAAGAGCTTATAAATAAACTGAATTTCTACCACTTCTGTAGGTTCTACTTTGTATTTTCACATTTAAGAAAAGTTGGGAAAGTTTGGTAGCAATATACGGTCACTGCAGGAAGCGTAGTTTGTACTATAAGCAATGATTTTGTTTGTATAAACTGAAACATTTTGGGAGGAAAATCACTGTCGCATAATTTGGTGACGGAGAACTTCTGCGTCCGAGGGGAAAGTCAGGAACCAACTTCGCTAACTAACAGCAGGTAACTAAAACTGGATACAAGCGTGAGCTAATGTCAGCCTCAACAGCAGAAAACACAATGCACATCCAACACAATATATCGAGACCACATTAGCTGAGTGTTAAACTTATAAAACAGCTTTTGACTTCTTGCAGAAAGTTGGACGGTTGACGTTAGCAAGGCCAGCTAGCCGTTACATGCTAAATAGCTGTTAGCCACTTGTAACATGACAGCTACGTTTGACTTGCTAAACAGCAACTTTATCTAACTTGCGTGTGTGTGTGTGTTTATTTAGAGCTTTGTGTTTTTCCTCAGTAAAGTCTGGAGCAAGATAACAACACAACACGTATTTTTTTGTTTGCTTTGAGCACACAGCCGAGCCTCTTGTGCTACCAGCTGTCACATTTTCGGTTTGTTAGACATAAAAGTTTAGTACCAAAGCAAAGTGTGTCGTGATTAAATGAATGATGCTTTGTGAATTACTCTGACTCATGTGTTGCCTTGGTAGGTTTTGAGCCTTGTGCTGGCCATGGGGGACATGAAGACCCCAGACTTTGATGATTTGCTGGCAGCTTTCGACATTCCTGACATTGATGCTAAAGAGGCCATCCAGTCAAGTCCAGAGGAGGACAGAGATGAAGTGGGGACTAATGCAGAGGAAAGAGAGAAGGGGTCCCCTCCATGCTTTTCCCTGCTCTCCTGCCACAGTGAGCCACCTGTGGTCAGTGTTATTGTGAAGAACAGAGTACGGTCTGAGTCTTGTGAAGAGGAGGAGGAGGAGGAGGAGGAGGAGAAGTCTGTCAGGGACGATGCCAAAACAGACAATCATTCAAACAGTAGCTCTGACTCTCAGATTCAGGTCAAGTTGAGTGATGTCACCTCACAGCTGGGTACTAAACCCCCCGCTGATGGAGCCACAGAACCCCAGATTGCCAATGGCTTTGAGGGATCTACCACCAGCAATCAGGGACAGGTCGACACAGAGCTGTGGCCTCGGCATTCACCGTCACTGAACGATAACGAGGGAGGATGTGATAAAGGAGTTGGATTAGCCCAGCACACAACTGATGTCATGAACAGTTTGAAGCCCCATCTCTACCCCGAGTCTTCAATTGGCACCGGTCCTAAATCCCCACCTCCTCCCTCCCTGCATTCTTCTAGCCCTCACCTTCCTCCTCGCTCCCCCCAGACAGAGGAAACCTCTCTCCTTGACAGTTCGCCACCCTCCCCTTTACAACAAAACGGGACTATTAAGGCTGGAATGAAGCGTGTCACACACTCGGATGAAGATGACTCAGAACCAGACTTAGGAAGTCCGCTGGTGATCCAGGAAAGCCCAGAGTTTGTTATGCCCTCTCCTCCAAAATTTAAACACAGAGCAAAACCTCAGTCTGAGCTGCGTGGGTCCACTGAAACCACTTCTTGCCACATTTCTCTTCCTCCTCCCCTCTCCTCCTCTCTGGCATTGGTAAAATCTAAAGTCCAACTTGCGCAGGGGGGGCGACCTTCCACCCCCACCCATTCCTCCACAGCTCCTCAGCCACACAGCCCCCAGGACAGCCTCCCCTCTGTCAATCCGGGCTCTGCATCAGTCCAAGAGGAGAAATACCCAGAGCATGTGATTGATGAGAGGGACTCGCCTGAGAGCCCACCGCCCAGTGAGACGGGTCTTGTATTCACCAAGAGAAGCAGCAGCAGCAGCAGCAGCCCTGATTCGGTCCCAACACCAGGTCAAGCAGTGAACCACACGGCCTTCGATCCCCAAGACGAGGTCATGGAAAGTGAGCCCAGCCAAGAGGACAGGCCAGGTGACACTGAGGAGCAGAGTGAAAAGACGGCTGGAGATGTGGAAAACGAGGAGAAATGTGGTAATGGCACATCGTCTGAGGATCCTGTGTCTGCTAGCGCTGCGCAGACAGGTTCATCTGCATTGCGCCCACTCAAAGTTAAAATCAAAATGCCTTCAGGGAACTTCACAAGGACTGTGACTAGTGCGGCACCTAAAAGAAGCGTAAGAGCTCGGGGCTCAAAACCTTCACCAGAGGGTCATAACACAAGATCCAGGAAGGAGGTATCACAGCAGTCTCTTGCAGTTGCAGTTAATCAGGATGCTGCAACACTAGATGGTGCCAGTACAGTCAGAGACAAACCCGCAATG
This sequence comes from Thunnus thynnus, assembly GCF_963924715.1. Classification (NCBI taxonomy): domain Eukaryota; kingdom Metazoa; phylum Chordata; class Actinopteri; order Scombriformes; family Scombridae; genus Thunnus; species Thunnus thynnus. The sequence continues at coordinate 16,257,596 of NC_089526.1, read as the reverse complement.
ACCATCAAGCCTAAAGTTTCCCCCACAGCTGTCAGCATCACCAAAACCGCAGCCCTGCCCTCCATCTCGTCAGCCAGGGTCAGCCCAGGCGGGATCAACCTGCGGAGCCTGGGTCAGAAAACTTTCAACAGTGGGGTGACACTGCCTGCACCTGCAGCTCTACTTCCTCCTCAAAGTAGCAGCAGACCAGCCTCCATAGTCAACAGCACCGGGGCGATCATATCCAAGAGTCAGACCAACCTGGTAGAGGCCTTCAACAAAATCCTCAACAACAAGAACCTGCTGCCCAGTTATAAACCAGATCTGAGCTCTCCTCCTCCTGCAGAGTGGGGCCTTCCTCTACCTGCACAGGTGAGAAAGGTTTTCATTTATGTAAACATAAATATTATGAAGGAACAGGAGGTGACGTACAAGTATAAATAACCTGTGATATTGCATTAAAAGAGGGTTCACTACCACTTATGAACAGAAAGTCATTCACTCTGACTTACAGGATAATGCTCCCACCAGGCAGGCCCATCATGATCTCTCAGTATAGTTTTTCAGTTTCATGCATACATATCTGAGAAGATGAATGTTTGGTCCTCTGCAGGGTTACCGCTGTTTGGAGTGCGGCGATGCCTTTGCCCTGGAGCAGAGTTTGTCACGGCACTACGACCGGCGCTCGTTGAGGATTGAGGTGACTTGTAATCACTGTGCCAAGCGCCTGGTCTTCTTCAACAAGTGCAGCCTGCTTTTACACGCCAGAGAGCACAAGGAGAGAGGCCTGATCATGCAGTGTTCACACCTGGTCATGAAACCTGTACCTGTGGAGCAGATGATTGTCCAGCAGGAACCAACACCAAATGGTTAGTGGAAGTTGTTTCTGTCTCAGGACCTTTGTTTGTTTATTTATTTGGATGTGAGTCTTGTGTGATGGTATATTCCTCCTTGATGCAACTCTCTCTTTTGTTTCTCCTTTTCCTCAGGTGTGCTTTCTCCATCTCTCCTGTCACCTTCTTCAGCATCATCATCATCCTTTTTAGGCCAGGCCACCCCAAACGCAGTACCCCAGCCACATCAAGCAATAACTAACAAGAAAGCAGATGCACTGCAGTACATCGGTAATAAATGTCCTGAGTGTCAGGCTCAGTTCAGCAGTAAAGAAGAGGTGGCCCAGCATTTCCAAGAAATCAAAGCAGCACACACCACTGTGAGTCCAGTGTGTGTAGGTGTGAAGGGGGGAAAAAAACATTTATTTTCTTATGAAATAAAACATGAACTCTGACTTTATTCTTCTTCTGTTGTTCTCCAGTCATGCACAGAATGTTCTCCTCCAATGCTCCTGCCCAATAGCTGCAGTGCAGCAGCTCACCAACGCATCCACCAAGGCTGCCAACCGCACGTCTGCCCAGAGTGTGGTGGTACGGCCAAGCAGACGCTCTTTCAAACACATCTGGATGAAATCTGTTTGCACTCTGCACGCCGCATCGGGTACAGGTGCGATATCTCTCCATGTGGTTGTTCACTTAAACATAAAAAGTATACTGTTGTGAAACTCAATTTACATTTTCACATAATTCCTTCTCTCCCTGCAGATGTTCCAGCTGCCTGGTGGTGTTTGGAGGGCTGAACTCGGTGAAGTCTCACATCCAACAGGCTCATTGTGACATGTTCCACAAGTGCCCCAGCTGTCCCATGGCTTTCAAATCTGCCCCCAGCATACAGAACCACATCACTGCCCAACATCCAACGCTGACTGAAGGACAGGCCATGTACTGCGTCCACACAAACACTCACAGATTTGAAGCTGACATGAAAAGAAATGTCTCTTTTACAATAATAGTTGTTTTTTTTCTTACAGCTTGATCTATAAATGTGTCATGTGTGACACAGTTTTTACACACAAGTCCCTGCTGTACGTCCACTTTGACACTCATTTAACCAATCAAAAGGTGCACGTGTTTAAATGCCCTGAGTGCACCAAGCTGTTCTCTCAGAGGAATTCTCTAATGGACCATTTCAAGGTATATCTATACATATATATGATCTAATATAGCCCAGTGAGACAAGAAACAATCTCAGCCTTTTAATTTCACTCCTTTTCCCCCCTGTTCTGTTTCTCAGACCCACAAGACTCTCACATTCAAACAAGAGTTGCCTTCATCCCCAGCTACTTCCTCTCGCTCACGGCCTTCAGTGAAGTTGGAGAGCTCAGATGGGGAAGACTTGATGGATCAAGATAAAGAGGAAAAAGTGAAGACAGAGAGGATAAAGACCCCCTCAGGGTGGAAGTGTGTGCCTTGCCATGCTCGCTACACAGACCGAGAGGAATTCATTGCCCATATGGCCAAACAGCATAACAAGGTCTGGAAGTTTTACCCTGTTAAGATCTATGATTTCACTAAATTCAGTTTGTTATCA